>NW_027473487.1:80000-110000 GCF_050947335.1 Megachile rotundata | reverse complement strand
TTTTTAACCGACTTCGAAAAAGGAGGAGGTTACTCAATTCGATCAGTATATTTTTTTTTTCTTTTTTTTTCCTATGTATGTTCGCCGATTACGCCTAACTGGGTGGACCGATCGGAATGAAACCTTTTGCATATGGAAGGTGCTGACTCCCCATTGGTACCATTATCAAAAAATTTTTCATTTTTTAATTGCAAAGTGTTGTTATTGCAAAAAAACCGGCAACTTTTTTCTTTTTTCTATGTATGTTCGCGCATTGCGCCTAGCTGGATGGACCGATCGGAATGATACCTTTTGCATATGGAAGGTGCTGACTCCCTATTGGTACCATTATCAAAAAATTTTTCATTTTTTAATTGCAAAGTGTTGTTATTGCAGAAAAACCGGCAACTTTTAAAATAAACTTTTCTCGATTTTAGTGCGCTTTCAATATCTTATTGCGGACATGATTCTGTGCAATTTTATTCATATAAAAATTTCGCGGAAATGTTTAGTTTTCGAGATATTAGCGAAAAAAATTGTTATTAACTTTTGAAATCAACTTCGAACGATTTTAATGTCCTTTGAATATGTTGTTAGGGGCGTGGTTCTGGACAACTTTTTCCTCTTGCGAAATTGACGGAAAGCTTTTGTTTTCGAGATATTACAGAAATTGTTGTTAACTTTTGAAGCCAACTTCGAACGATTTGTATGTCCTTCTAATACGTTATTAGTAGCATGATTCTAAACGAGTTTTTCCTTATGCATAATTGGCGGTAAGCTCTAGTTTTCGTGATATTAGCGAATAACTATTGTTATTATTAATAGTGGAACGCCCCGTGCTATGCACGGGAAAGACAAGGAAGGGCAATTACAATGCACTGTACCAAAACACTAACTAAGCTTTGCCGCTTTGACGCGCAACTTATGCAGCAAGATGAGTTCACGTTGACGTTGGTGTATTATTCCCATTGCTTGGTACAGTCTCCCTACCGTTCTAACAAACATTTTTTTTATTTTTTAGTTGCAAAGGATTATTTTTTCTATGCTTGTTCGGTGGTTTTTCCTAGGTGGGTGGTCCGATCGGAACAAAGCTTTTCGCATCTTGTGGAGTCTAACTCCCCATTGATACTATTATCAAAAATTTTTTCATTTTTTAGTTGCAAAGGATTATTGTTGCAAAAAAAGTTGAAAAACGAATATCCATGTTGTCTTTTACTTAATTATGCTCATGGCATTTACGCAGTCAAAAAAAGCCTGGAAGAACTGTCTCACAGTATCCTATACAATTCTCCCCATTCCACTAAAAAGCGTTAAATAAAATAATTTTCGGAAAAAAAATACACCGACTTCGACATGCACTAAAAAGTATAAAATAATTTCTATTTCCTAATGAAGTAATTTCTATTTCTCTGAATCATACAATTACGTCACAGATATGAATTAAACCTATTTACTCATTAGGTAGTATATTAAATACATTTCAACTTTTTCGGAGGCGGCGCAAAATTAAAAATACCTCAGTAAACGTTACTGCCAATAACCAGTTGATTGTGGTATGGCGTATTGGAAATTAATAAATCCCGAGAAAGAATACGAACCATTATAGATATACCTGGTAATATACGTAAATGTAATGTCTGCATCTTCATTTGATCAACGTTTCTGATATAAATGAAATTGAATCGACTTCGTTCGCGTGTAGAAGCCATGGATCTAAGAACCTATAAACGGAGCCCATGACGCGGGAATTACCAAATTTGCGACAGATGGGCTCTGGCTTTATAGTATATGCGGCGGTCGAGTCTTTCCGTCGCATACTCTATGAATATAGCCCTTTGCGGACTACCGCCGCATATATGCGTTCTGCGTAAATCATCAAATTGGCCGAAGAACTCATACTTGCGTTTGGCGAAAACAGTTGATTGAGCCGAGAAACGCGTACATGTGTTCGTGCACGTAAATCTGTGCATGTATATATAATATGTCCAGAATATGACTTGGAATGCTATGAACGAAAACCGCGTTTAGGCAGAAATATACGCCGGCAGTTTTTAATGACTATCGCGGCAGGAGCTCGGCCCCACGGTTCACTTCGAACCGTCCCGTCCGCAAAGGGCTAGATAGACCATAGTTACATTCTATACGCACTAACACCTACTTCGCGGCGTGCTGTCGAATTATGTGTATAGAAAAAAAAATAGCTATACAAGCTTTGCCTATGTTCGGCTGTCCAAAGGTTGACATGTTCAAAAAAATCTTTTAATTTTGCGCCGCCTCCGAAAAGGTTGAAATGTATTTAATATACTACCTAATGAGTAAATAGGTTTAATTCATATCTGTGACGTAATTGTATGATTCAAAGCAATAGAAATTACTTCATTGGAAAATAGAAATTATTTTATACTTTTTAGTGCATTTCGAAGTCGGTGTATTTTTTTTCTGAAAATTATTTTATTGATATAGGTTGTCGGTCATTGTTACGGCCAGGGGTGTCCAGTGAAATAATGTACGGTTTCACTTGCCTCGCTGGCTATAACTTCTAATTATTTTGCTCAGCTTTCGGGTTAGCGTAGCTCGCTGGCTTACGTCGTGGCCCTGGGTCCCGTGGAAGCAGCTGTCGTTGAAGTATCTCTATGTCCTCGTCGTGGCTATTAAGCTCGTCTCGTGTGATTTATCACGCGAGTTCGGAGGTTGCAATAGTATGATACGAATCGTGCAGGTATTTGAAGATAGTGGACAACAATTATAATTATATAATGATATATTCTCCAATAAATCCTTGATTATATATGTATATGTAGATATGGACAATGTTCCTTTATGGTATACTCTTACGCTTATCCGCTCGACGAAATGGGTAGTCGATTACGACTCCCGAGGAATCAGGCTGGGCTGATGTGATACTGGATGACTGGACGGGCCTCAGGCAGGATTACCTAGCACTGAGGTTACCGGTATGCAGACTAGGGCGGACTGGCGCCGACTGGTTCTAGATGATAAGGAATGATCTGGGTTTTATAGTGGTTGAGGACAAAGGAAATCGTTCTAGAAGGTTCTGGCTGATGTAAGAGGATGTTATGGCTAGGTGTCGTTAAGGATGTTCTAGAAGGTTCTGGCTGATGTAAGAGGATGTTATGGTTAGTTTATCTTGAAGGATGTTTATAAGACGAGATACGGGAGTTGTCGTGAGAGGATGTTGTGGTTTGCTGTTGATAAGGGTATCATGATTAATTTGGCTGGAGGATGTTTATGAGTTGGATTATCGGGAGGATGTTTATGGGATTGAGTTCGAGGAAAGGACTTATCTTGTGGGAAAGGAATGTCGAGCGGTTCCTACGCTACTTGCTTACTATCTTACGGCTAAGGTTACATACATGTCTTACACTCTATGGTTACATTCATATCTTATATTCTATGGCTACATACATGTCTTATATTCTACGGTTACATTCATATCATATATTGTATGGCTACATACATGTCTTATGTTCTATGTCAACGTCGGAGGCCCGACGTCACATCATCGGTACACCGAACCGACTATGCGGAACGAAAAATTCTGAATAATTTTGTTATTTACGAATCCGAACCTGCCAAATATGTATAAATGTTCTAGCAATACGTTATTCTATTGGTTTTAATCGTTCTTAGTATAGGTTGTCGGTCATCGTTTCACCGAACCGACTATACCGGATGGACTTGGTCGTGCTCGGATGTTACGGCCAGGGGTGTCCAGTGAAATAATGTACGGTTTCACTTGCCTCGCTGGCTATAACTTCTAACTATTTTCCTCAGCTTTCGGGTTAGCGTAGCTCGCTGGCTTACGTCGTGGCCCTGGGTCCCGTGGAAGCAGCTGTCGTTGAAGTATCTCTATGTCCTCGCTGTGGCTATTAAGCTCGTCTCGTGTGATTTATCACGCGAGTCAGGAGGTTGCAATAGTATGATACGAATCGTGCAGGTATTTGAAGATAGTGGACAACAGTTATAATTATATAATGTTATATTCTTCAATAAATCCTTGATTATATATGTATATGTAGATATGGACAATGTTCCTTTATGATATATTCTTACGTTTATCCGCTCGACGAAATGGGTAGTCGATTACGACTCCCGAGGAATCAGGCTGGGCTGATGTGGTATTGTATGACTGGACGGGCCTCAGGCAGGATTACCTAGCACTGAGGTTACCGGTATGCAGACTAGGGCGGACTGGCGCCGACTGGTTCTGTATGATAAGGAATGGTCTGGGTTTTATAGTGGTTGAGGACAAAGGAAATTGTTCTAGAAGGTTCTGGCTGATGTAAGAGGATGTTATGGTTGGTTTATCTTGAAGGATGTTTATAAGATGAGATACGGGAGTTGTCGTGAGAGGATGTTGTGGTTTGCTGTCGATAAGGGTATCATGATTAATTTGGCTGAAGGATGTTTATGAGTTGGATTATCGGGAGGATGTTTATGAGATTGAGTTCGAGGAAGGGACTTATCTTGTGGGAAAGGAATGTCGAGCGGTTCCTACGCTACTTGTTTCCTTATCTCTATGTGATTAACTGTGGCGTGAATAATATCTTATAGTTAGGATTACATACGTGTCTTACGCTCTATGGTTACATTCATATCTTATATGCTAAGGCTACATACGCGTCTTATATTCTACGGTTACATTCATATCTTATATTCTATGGCTACATACTCTTATATTCATATCTTACGTTCTATGGCTATATGCGTGTCCTATATTCTATGTCAACGTCGGAGGCCCGACGTCACACCTCCCCCCCTAGGAAAAGTCAATTTTTACGGAGGAAAAATTGGCTTCCCTGGTGTTTCTCGCACTCGCAGAGTTTATTGGGGCTTTTGGGGACTTCACTTATTTGAGTTTATATGTCTCTATTAAGGAGGGGCAAAGGGGAGCACTTGTCACTTCTTCTACGTTGTCGCTTGATTGGGGGTTTAAATGTTCTTTTTCTTGGGGAACACATTCCACGGCGTCGTCCGGCAGGTTCAGCTTTTCCTCGTTTTTCCGTTTCAGGAACAGGAAGAAATGTGTCATGGAGCTCCAAACGGCGACCAGCAGGTGTAGTCTCCAGCCGTAGGCTGCGTGTAGGGCGATTCCGTTCAGGATTGAGTTGATGATGAGTTTTGCAATGCGGATACTAAGGTATATGCCAATGAGGCCCGCGCTGAACGACCCGAATTTGACGAAGGTGAACCATATCCTTTCTCCAGCGGACTTTGCTATTTTCTCTATTGATGCAGCATCCAGTAGGTTTGATATTTGTACGCTACCTGTGGTGAATTGCCTTCCCGTGGCGCCTTGGGCAATCGAGCTGATCACCGAGGCTTTTTCGATCGGGAACATAATATGATTTTTCAGTTTATTCAGATCTTCGGCTGAGTATATGCCTCCATTTGCCAGATTGTGTGGGTCCACGTATTTCCAAGTTGATCTGGTGATGGATTGTAAAGCCTGAGGTGGAATTGTTTCCGTCAGGCCCGGTGTGAGACGGTACCAGGCTCCGTTCAGTTTATACATGGTTGGCATCAGCGAGTTGCACTCTCTCCTGGTTCCCGCGGCGGTGAGAATGTGGTTTTTCGGGGTGAGAAACCGAGATTCGTTTTTATATTTTACTGGCAACTCGTCAAAGCACTCCTCCGTTTTCCTTACTTGGCAGGCGACGGGTATGCACTGTATGACGTGTATAGCCTCTCCTGATGAAACGGCCATGTGTCCCGGTGCCTTGGTTATTGCGTAGGCTACTTCCTCCGGTGATGTGTGCATTAAGGTGAGAGCGTTCCTTATTATCTGTCTTTCCAGATTGCACTTTTGTTCGAGGACGTCATTGTATAATTGCAGTAGTTGATTCTTGATGTGCCGCTCCACGTATACGAATTTCGAGTTGACATACGTGAAAATGTCAAGGTTGTTGACGGGTGTTCGAGTTTTTGCCTTGAACTTCCCGTCGGACGCTGTTTCGACGATAAATAATTTTGGATGTTCCGTCTTCATGAGCCGGTATCCACAAAGCGTTATTTCGTGCGTTTTCGTTAGTGCAAATGTTGTGTCCTCTGCTGTAACCACATAAACAGTGGGTGTTTGCTGCTCTCGGGATGTTATCTTGTCTGCTCGCCCTTCGTAGAGGACGTCATAGTGGTTGAAATGGCAGGAATCGCTGGGCACCGGTTCCCAATAGGTGTAACCATCTTCGGCGTCCAAGCAGCTTCCCGCCTGCAGCGAGCAGCGTTGTCCCGATCGGAGAATCACTTGGTTTGTATCCAGTTTAACCGGTGTTACGTAATTTTTGATGGATACTGTAACTGATGCCTGAACCACCACGTCTGTCCAGGATCCATATGGGTCTGCATACGTTGTCCCTGAACAGGTTCCTTGGGTATCGATCCTCCCGGCGATTGTCAGGCTAACGTGGCTAGTCGAATTCGGCTGAATTCCTGTGACTTGTACTGATGGCGTGATCGCTATGGTTCCGGTTACTTGTAGGTTCCGACAGGTCTCATGTGTCGTAGAAAATATGTACTGCTGTAGTCCGTTATGTACCACTGACACGTGTGAATGCATTCCACAGTAATAAATGGTCCGGTCTATTTCCAATCGGCATTGGATGACTGGAGTCTCGTTGAAGTCACCCAATTGTAGTAATTGTATGTCCTTTAATTCTGTTAATGGCTCAATGCTTTGGGGAGAACAGTCCAGCTGATCGACGATGGAGAAGGTGGAGATGTTGAGTGTTGGTCCGCTGCAATCGTAGCCAATCAATCCTGATGCTTGGTGGATGGTGATTAGCAGTATTAGAGCCCACATGATGAAGTGCTTTGTTCGCTGGATTAATGACGAATGGCTCCTTGTAGACCTGGGGTTTTTCCTTCTGTCGTTCGTCGTCGGGAGTGGGGGTGACGTGTGGGCCGTGAATACCGACGCGATGGGGGCGGGTTTGAACTTCTTCAAGCGGTTCGCATGCACAATTTTCATTCGTCCCTTCACAACTATTTTTACATTTCCGTTCGGGAATACCCACCGGATTTCATACGGTCCAAGGTACTCATCGTCGAATTTATCGCGGCGCAAATCATTCAATAGCATAACCCATTCTCCAACTTTAAAACTTTCTACATGCATACGGCGATCGTAGTGTCGTTTGGATTTTTCTTTTGCATCCATAAGATTCTTACGCGCATCACTCACAACCTGTGTCACCTTAGTTTGTAAATCTCGCAGGTATTGATTGTACGACTCGTTAGTTGTCTCGACCAACATTGTATCTGCCGTAGGGACGCGCGCGGGGTCGCCAAATACTAATTCGTGTGGGGTGTACTGGGTGCCCTCGCGGGCGCTCGTATTTTCCCGCGTGGCGTGGTTATTATTCTGTTCGGTCTCAAACTCCGATAAGTCCGTGTCGGAGTCGTTAATTCTATCATCCCAATCTGGTATTTGCGCGGACGTTGTTGGCAATGGGGACTGACCGCGTGAACTTGTTGCGCCTAGTTCCGTCGCGTCTGAATGTATGGGAAGAGTACGACCGATTTCTCGAGTGCGGCTACCGTCGTGCTCGGCGGCCAGCTCAAACGTTTCATCTAACTCTACTTTACCGAACATCTCCCTTAGGCGTGCTGGCCTAGAATCGGGTTTGATCCGGTCGAATGGCAGGATTAAGTTCCTCCACCGGACGCATCGGCTCCTCATCAAAACATCGGCGTTTTCCAGGAAAGGGCGTCCCAGTATTCCGTGCTGGGGTATAGGGAAGGAATCGGGGACTACGTAGAATTCGAATCGTTCCCCGAATAACGTAACGTTTGTTGTGCCAAGGGTCGTGATAGTGTCCGATGTGACTCCGAAAAATTTTGTTTCCTCCTTGGCGTTTATTTCCGTGTGAGGTTTCAGAGCGCCGAGTTTTATTAAATTCGGTGCGGCACCAGTGTCGACCATCATGACTGATATTGATTTTAACTCCGGCGCGCTTATTCTGATTTGGGGGTCTGTTGTCCCTCCCCAGCAATCGACACAGCTGACTCCGCGTGGTCCAATGTAACCGCGTGCACTGTTTTCGTGCTTGGGCCCTCCCGTCCTTTGTTCGTCGCGGGCGGGAGGGCTTGCTCGTTTCCCGAATTTCGCATTCGTTCGTTGTATTGACGTTTTCTGCATTCGTGCAGATCGTGACCCGGAATATTGCAATATCGGCAGAATCTGTCGGGCAACGGCGGGTCTCTTCTGTCATCTCCGCGGGGATATCGCGTGAATCCCCGATTCGCCTGGTAATTTCGCGGCGGAACGGGCGATGTTGGTTTCCATGCGTCGCGACGCGGTGGACTGCCAAAACGGCGTTCGCGCCATTCCGAGTTTTGCTCACGCCTTCCGAAATCAACGCGACGCGGAGATTCGCTTCTTCTAAAGTCTCTACCCAATCGCCAGTCGGGAGTTCCGTCGCGCTGTTCGAAATTCACACGGCGCGTTTCGGTACGGCCCTGTCTCGACTTTTCTAACTCTAATCTCTTGAACGCTGAGATTGCTTCTCGAAATACACATTTTAACGGTTCGGCCGCGACCGATTTTACTTCTAAACGCATGGGTGACATCAACCCATCGATAAAGCACCCTTTCGCGAAATTGTTGATTTCGTCAATGTCAGGCGCGCCTCGGTCGCAATCGAGGATCGCGTCACGCAAGTCTTTTACTCGGGTTATGAAATCTAGAACGTGCTCACCGTTCTTCATGTAGATGCTCGCTAATTCGCCGCGGTAGTAGTCGACGGTGCGCTGTGGTCCAAAGATGTCCTTGAGGGTGTTGCACAGCTCGGCGACGGTGTAGATCTCGTCCTCCACAGCAGCGGCGGCGTGCCCACTCAAGTGTCCAATGATGAGTTTGACCAGAGTTCCCTCGGCGTGAGCGGGAATTAACTGCCTGGCTCTTTTGCACGCCCGTGTGAATGTTAATAACGTCGGCGAGGAACCATTGAAAACGGGCACCATTTTTACTGCTTCGTTAAGAGTGTAGCCGATGGATTCACTGACGACGGCAACACTTGGCACTTCCATCTCCGTGGGTAGTTCCTCGGGAATGTCTCTTTTCTTCGGTATTGCCCCTTGGCTCTGTTCAGCTTTCCGGATTCTGGCTAACAGTGCTTCGTTCCGCAGGCGAGCTTCTTCCAATTCTCGTCTCTCGCTATCAAGCATTCGGGCCTCCTCTCGAAGGCGCCTCTCTTTTTCAATTTGTTGCTTCTGTACCATGGCCATTTCGTCCTCACTCATTGGTTCCGTTTGCCTCGAACGGAGTTCCATCGGCGTCGTCTTCTGCGTCCCAGCCGGTTGCGACGGCATGTTGTTGGCAGAATTCGTCTACCGAAGGCGGACACGACCAATTGTTTCCGCGAAACGCCCGGAAAAAGTCCACCAACACTTTGTCTGGAACTTCCCTGTGGTTACGCACTTTTATGGCACTTCTTGTGTCCAAAACGTCGTAGCTGAGTAACGGTACTTCGCGTGATAACGTCTCAGTGTCCGATTCACTGTCCAAAGTCACAATTTCCGGTTTAAACACTTGTCGTAGAAACTTCTCTTCGAGGAGCTTGAGCTTCCTCGCCTTTTCTCGGCGGCCCGCACGGCAGCCACGCTTCTTTTTCCCCTATTTTCAAATGACGATTACGAAAATCTTATTACTTACGAAAGAAAAGTACAATTCCTGTACTCAGTCTCAATGACTTACCGGCATGCTGTTGGCTAGCGTATTCCGCAGCGTTTGAACGCGCAAAAATCGGGTTACCAACAGCGATCGTCGGCTCGTAATTGGCTATTCACTATACTGTACGCGAAGAATTCGCAGTCTCTTTCAATACCGTGGCAACACCTTCGCTTTTACGCGCAAGTGCGACACGAATATCTACGGAAAACCTAACGAATCCTGTAGACAGAATTCCCCAAGTCTCTTCCAGGCAAGAGGCAGTACAGCTATGCAGCGCACGTACCGCTTGCAAGGTTGAGAACGTTAAGGATCTGCTCCTGTCGAAAAACTCTGTAGCGCGAAGAATTCGCAGTCTCTTTTGATACCGTGGCAACACCTTCGCTTTTACGCGCAAGTGTGACACAAATATCTGCGGAAAACTGGCGAATCTTGTAGACAGAATGCCCTAAGCCTCTTCCAGGCAAGAGGTAGTACAGCTATTGAAGCGCACGTACCGCTTGCAAGGTCAAGAACGTTAGAGATCTGCTCTTGTCGAAAAACTCTGTAGCGCGAACTCGACGTCTTAACTGTACGAAGGAGCGTGACTGAATGAGCGCGTTACTGCAGCGGCAGTGGATGCGTCACCCGCGCTGGCGTGAGACCCGGCGCGTCGTGGGAACGGGCGCGCTCAGGAATGCGGCGCGCTTATCTCCCGCTCGGTACGGTCGAGCGTCCGGCCGGTGTCGTCTTACGTCTGGCGCGCTCCTTATCTCGAGACCTCCTTGTCCGCTTTGTTCTTTCACACGCTTCGTAATCTTGGCTCGCTGAATGTCACGTAGGCAGCTATCTCTCCACGGTGCTGAGTCAATCCCACCGCTGTCACCAATTTTGTTACGGCCAGGGGTGTCCAGTGAAATAATGTACGGTTTCACTTGCCTCGCTGGCTATAACTTCTAACTATTTTCCTCAGCTTTCGGGTTAGCGTAGCTCGCTGGCTTACGTCGTGGCCCTGGGTCCCGTGGAAGCAGCTGTCGTTGAAGTATCTCTATGTCCTCGCTGTGGCTATTAAGCTCGTCTCGTGTGATTTATCACGCGAGTCAGGAGGTTGCAATAGTATGATACGAATCGTGCAGGTATTTGAAGATAGTGGACAACAGTTATAATTATATAATGTTATATTCTTCAATAAATCCTTGATTATATATGTATATGTAGATATGGACAATGTTCCTTTATGATATATTCTTACGTTTATCCGCTCGACGAAATGGGTAGTCGATTACGACTCCCGAGGAATCAGGCTGGGCTGATGTGGTATTGTATGACTGGACGGGCCTCAGGCAGGATTACCTAGCACTGAGGTTACCGGTATGCAGACTAGGGCGGACTGGCGCCGACTGGTTCTGTATGATAAGGAATGGTCTGGGTTTTATAGTGGTTGAGGACAAAGGAAATTGTTCTAGAAGGTTCTGGCTGATGTAAGAGGATGTTATGGCTAGGTGTCGATAAGGATGTTCTAGAAGGTTCTGGCTGATGTAAGAGGATGTTTATAAGATGAGATACGGGAGTTGTCGTGAGAGGATGTTGTGGTTTGCTGTCGATAAGGGTATCATGATTAATTTGGCTGGAGGATGTTTATGAGTTGGATTATCGGGAGGATGTTTATGGGATTGAGTTCGAGGAAAGGACTTATCTTGTGGGAAAGGAATGTCGAGCGGTTCCTACGCTACTTGCTTACTATCTTACGGCTAAGGTTACATACATGTCTTACACTCTATGGTTACATTCATATCTTATATTCTATGGCTACATACATGTCTTATATTCTACGGTTACATTCATATCATATATTGTATGGCTACATACATGTCTTATGTTCTATGTCAACGTCGGAGGCCCGACGTCACATCATCGGTACACCGAACCGACTATGCGGAACGAAAAATTCTGAATAATTTTGTTATTTACGAATCCGAACCTGCCAAATATGTATAAATGTTCTAGCAATACGTTATTCTATTGGTTTTAATCGTTCTTAGTATAGGTTGTCGGTCATCGTTTCACCGAACCGACTATACCGGATGGACTTGGTCGTGCTCGGACGGCCCACCGAACCGACTATGCGGAACGAATAACTTTCAATAATTTCATCATTTATGAATCCGAACGTGCCAAAATGGTATAAATGTTCAAGTAATACGTTATTCTACAGGTTTTAATCGTTTTTTATATAGGTTGTCGGTCATCGATTCACCGAACCGACAATGCGGAACGAATAATTTTCAATAATTTTGTTATTTATGAATCCGAACGTGCCAAAATTGTACAAACGTTCTAGTAATACGTTATTTTATAGGTTTTAATCGTTTTTTTATAGGTCGTCAGTCATCGTTTCACCGAACCGACTATGCGGAACGAAAAATTTTAGATAATTTCGTTAATTATGAATCCGAACGTGCCAAAATGGTATTAATGTTCTAGTAATACGTTATTCTATAGGTTTCAATCGTTTTTTATATAGGTTGTCAGTCATCGATTCATCGAACCGACTATGCCAGAGGGACATTGTCTCGCATCGGACGGTCCACCGAACCGAATATGCGGAACGAAAAATTTTCAATAATTTTGTTATTTATGAATCCGAACGTGCCAAAATTGTATAAACGTTCTAGTAATACGTTATTTTATAGGTTTTAATCGTTTTTTATATAGGTCGTCAGTGATCGTTTCACCGAACCGACTATGCGGAACGAAAAATTTTAGATAATTTCGTTAATTATGAATCCGAACGTGCCAAAATGGTATTAATGTTCTAGTAATACGTTATTCTATAGGTTTTAATGGTTTTTTATATAGGTTGTCAGTCATCGATTTACCGAACCGACTATGCCGGAGGGACATTGTCTCGTATCGGTGTTACGGCCAGGGGCGTCCAGCGAAATAATGTGCTATTTCACTCGCCTCGCTGACCGTATCCTTTGATTATTTTGCTCAGCTTTCGGGTTAGCGTAGCTCGTCGGCTTACGTCGTGGCCCTGGGTCCCGTGGTAGCAGCTGCCGTTGGAGACGTCTATGTCCTTGTCGTGGCTGTTAGGCTCGTCTTGCGTGATTTATCACGCAAGCTCGGAGGTTGTGATGGTATGATTCAAGTCGTGCAGGTATTTGAAGATAGAGGACAACAATTATAATTATATAATGGTATATTCTCCAATAGATCCTTGATTATATATATATATGTAGATATGGGTAATGTTCCTTTATGATATACTCTTACGCTTATTCGCTCGACGAAATGGGTAGTCGTTTACGACTCCCGAGGAATCAGGCTAGGCTGATGTGATACTGGATGACTGGACGGGCCTCAGGCAGGATTACCTAGCACTGAGGTTACCGGTATGCAGACTAGGGCGGACTGGCGCCAACTGACTCTGGGTGGTAAGGAATGAGCTGGGTTTTATAGTGGTTGAGGACAAAGGAAATCATTCTAGAAGGTTCTGGCTGATGTAAGAGGATGTTATGGCTAGGTGTCGATAAGGATATTCTGATTAGTTTATCTTGAAGGGTGTTTGTAAGACGAGATGTAGGAGTTGTCGTGAGAGGATGTTATGGTCTGTTGTCGATAAGGATATTCTGATTAGTTTATCTTGAAGGATGTTTGTAAGACGAGATGTAGGAGTTGTCGTGAGAGGATGTTATGGTCTGTTGTCGATAAGGGTATCATGATTAATTTGGTTAGAGGATGTTTATGAGTTGGATTATCGGGAGGATGTTTATGGGATTGAGTTCGAGGAAAGGACTTATCTTGTGGGAAAGGAATGTCGAGCGGTTCCTACGCTACTTGCTTACTATCTTACGGCTAAGGTTACATACATGTCTTACACTCTATGGTTACATTCATATCTTATATTCTATGGCTACATACGTGTCTTATATCCTATGGTTACATTCATATCTTATATTCTATGGCTACATACATGTCTTATGTTCTATGTCAACGTCGGAGGCCCGACGTCACATCGGACGGTCCACCGAACCGACTATGCGGAACGAAAAATTTTCAATAATTTTGTTATTCATGAAAACGAACGTGCCAAAATTGTATAAATGTTCTAGTAACACGTTATTCTATAGGTTTGAATCTTTTTTTATATAGGTTGTCAGTCATCGATTCACCGAACCGACTATGCCGGAGGGACTTTGGTACGTTCGGACTCGGCACCGAACCGACTATGCGGGGAGATTTTTGCTCAATTTTTTGAAAAAATATAAATACTTTCTTGATTCTAGTATGTTATTTGGACGTATATTGTTGTTTGTTACTCATTTATTACGTTAGAAATTCGTTTGGTATTTATTTTGGCGAAAAGAAGAAAAAAAATTTTTTTTCGATTAATTTTGTCTTTAAATTTCGTAAAATAATTGTTAAAACATCGTCCGTATACTTTTTAGCGTGTTCGACAACTTTTTGAAAAATCGATTTTTTCGCGCTAAGTTTTACCGCACTTTCGAATTGGCACGTTCGGATCGCGCGTTAGCATTGTAAGCGCCCGTGCGTAACGGCCGGCGTCGCCGACCATCCGGCCGGCCGTTCGGTACCTATAAGGAGACGTTCGGTCCGATCGTACCAGAGGGAACAGAGTCGGGCGCGTGGCTATTCTATGACCTCGGTTGAGAACTAGTCCACCGCTCCTCGTGCGTAACTTCGTGTTGCCTCGACTGTTCGTGTTCTCGGTATCGATGCAGGATTTTCACCACACTGCATTGTCGCGTGTCGGCGTCTAAGACCAAATGGCACATATGCGACGAACCTTTAACATGAGGCTGGTGACTCGTATGCACTTTGGTGTGTACGTTGTACTGACTCAAGCGGCACAGGCTACTAAAAATAAAAAGGGATAGAAAAAAACCGACCGTTCTAAAACGGGCCAAAGAGGTTTTATAAAATTTATTTTAAAAATGAATTAGATAGTGGTGTTGAACGAACTTGTTCGTTACAACGCCTTCAGTCGAGAGGCTAAAAAATTTTGAAACGGAATATTTATTCCGAAATTCAGAAATGATATTACGTCCCCTTAATGTTTTGTGCGTCTCGAACGCCTAAATATTTTCTCGATGCGCGAGAAAACTTCTTCTTCGCGGAGAGTTTTTCGGTACGATGAAGTAAAATATTAAATAAATGCTTCACTATACGTACAGCGCAGAGATATTGAAACGAAATAATATGTAACTATGACTCGTAAAAACGGTTTCTGAAATGGAAACTTCTTCCAAAGTGAAGAGTTTTCGGTACGGGTGATTTCTCGATATTACATCGAGTTTTCGCTTATACGTACAAAAAATATTATTATGGTGTATCGTAGCTATGACACGAAATTTTGAGAGAGAGAAAATAAATATTTGGGTGGATTTGTAAGAATCGATGTGCCCAGCGCGAGCTAAAATTCTCTGTGTACGTGCTTGCTCCGATTTGTTTTTTTCGAACAGCATGTCCGTTGTACGCGCTATCACGGTACGTTCAGCACGCCACTGTACGCGCTAACCTTTATCGGTGTGTCTTAAATAAAATACCAAAGAGAGTTGAAAGGAGAGAATAGAGAGAGTTTGGAGGAACAAAAATTTAATATGACTGAAACACATGAGAGAAGAACCAAATAAAAAAAGGGAACGTTTAAGCTGATATTGGTTCATCACAAAAAAATGGTATTTATGAAAAAGGCGAAAGAACACCGATATTGTGGAGGTTCAATACGAGCGTGTGTGGTTTACGTGCTTATACCGTTTCGATGCAAAGCGTGAAAAGCGGTGTTACGTGCTTCTAAAACTTTTCAACGAGAAATCTTTCTGGCACGAAAGGATTTGCATTTTTACGCGCTTTATCGATACAAAATAAGAGAAGAGACCCCGTGGAGGAACGAAACGTTTATATCGACACGGTTTCGATTCGTTTCGACGAACAGCATGTCCGCTGTACGCGCCATAGCGTATTGTCCAGCGTGCTTCGCTATACGCGCTATTTCGGTGTTGTGTCGTTGAACGAAATATTGTATATCAAAGACTTATATAACTTCACGTAATATAAATAATATTACGAACCACAAAAGGAAAGGGCCAAAAAGAGAGCTGCAAATTGGTTCGTGTACAAAAAGTTGTACAAAAATAATCATAAAAGAAAAGGGAACGTTTAAGCTGAAAAACTGAAATAAACGAACACAACGTCCAGCGTGCTTGTTACGCGCTTACACCGATGGGGATCGATTAATTCGTTCCGAGCGTGTGCGGTTTACGCGTTTCTTACGTTTCGACGACCGGCGTGAAAGCGGTGTTGTACGTGCTTTCAAAACTTTCTTGAACCGGAGAATATTATTCTTCGGCATTACTACGTCGATATGCGTTTCTTCGAATCTCCGGCATTGAGGTGTGGAGGATTCGTAATAAAATCGAAACGAGAGAGAGAGAAAAGGAGGAGGAGAATTGTGAGTCTTAACGTCGATTGGTCGTTGTTAAATCGTAAAGGCGCCGTCGAACGTAGAAAGACCCAATTTGATGTTAAATATAAAATTGGCTTAAGAAATTGAAATAATTCTTTAAGCTCCCTGGTTGATCCTGCCAGTAGTCATATGCTTGTCTCAAAGATTAAGCCATGCATGTCTAAGTACATACCGAATTAAGGTGAAACCGCGAATGGCTCATTAAATCAGTTTTAGTTTCTTAGACCGTACAACAATTTACTTGGATAACTGTGGTAATTCTAGAGCTAATACATGCAAACCAGAATTCCACCCAGAGATGGGAGGAATGCTTTTATTAGATCAAAACCAATCGATGCGGCGGACGGTTCGTCCGTCTTCCCATCGTCGGCTATGATGACTCTGAATAACTTTGTGCTGATCGTACGGTCTTCTAGCACCGACGACGGATCTTTCAAATGTCTGCCTTATCAACTGTCGATGGTAGGTTCTACGCCTACCATGGTTGGTAACGGGTAACGGGGAATCAGGGTTCGATTCCGGAGAGGGAGCCTGAGAAACGGCTACCACATCCAAGGAAGGCAGCAGGCGCGCAAATTACCCACTCCCGGCACGGGGAGGTAGTGACGAAAAATAACGATACGGGACTCATCCGAGGCCCCGTAATCGGAATGAGTACACTTTAAATCCTTTAACGAGGATCCATTGGAGGGCAAGTCTGGTGCCAGCAGCCGCGGTAACTCCAGCTCCAATAGCGTATATTAAAGTTGTTGCGGTTAAAAAGCTCGTAGTTGAATCTGTGTGTCGCAGTGTCGGTTCACCGCTCGCGGTGTTTAACTGGCATTATGCGATACGTCCTACCGGTGGGTTTAGCTTCTCCTCGGAGTTGCGGCCCAAGTTAAATATCCCATCGCGGTGCTCTTCGCTGAGTGTCGAGGTGGGCCGGTACGTTTACTTTGAACAAATTAGAGTGCTTAAAGCAAGCTATCTTCGCCTGAATATTCTGTGCATGGAATAATGGAATAGGACCTCGGTTCTATTTTGTTGGTTTTCGGAACCCCGAGGTAATGATTAATAGGGACAGATGGGGGCATTCGTATTGCGACGTTAGAGGTGAAATTCTTGGATCGTCGCAAGACGGACAGAAGCGAAAGCATTTGCCAAAAATGTTTTCATTAATCAAGAACGAAAGTTAGAGGTTCGAAGGCGATCAGATACCGCCCTAGTTCTAACCATAAACGATGCCAGATAGCGATCCGCCGAAGTTCCTCCGATGATTTGGCGGGCAGCTTCCGGGAAACCAAAGCTTTTGGGTTCCGGGGGAAATATGGTTGCAAAGCTGAAACTTAAAGGAATTGACGGAAGGGCACCACCAGGAGTGGAGCCTGCGGCTTAATTTGACTCAACACGGGAAACCTCACCAGGCCCGGACACCGGAAGGATTGACAGATTGATAGCTCTTTCTTGATTCGGTGGGTGGTGGTGCATGGCCGTTCTTAGTTGGTGGAGCGATTTGTCTGGTTAATTCCGATAACGAACGAGACTCTAGCCTGTTAAATAGACGTAAATTATGGTATCTCGAAGGCCCCCGGCTTCGGTCGGTGTGGTTTTTACTACCAACGTACAAACAAATCTTCTTAGAGGGACAAGCGGCTTCTAGTCGCACGAGATTGAGCAATAACAGGTCTGTGATACCCTTAGATGTTCTGGGCCGCACGCGCGCTACACTGAAGGAATCAACGTGTTTTCACTGGCCGAAAGGTCCGGGTAACCCGCTGAACCTCCTTCGTGCTTGGGATTGGGGCTTGAAATTATTCCCCATGAACGAGGAATTCCCAGTAAACGCGAGTCATAAGCTCGCGTTGATTACGTCCCTGCCCTTTGTACACACCGCCCGTCGCTACTACCGATTGAATGATTTAGTGATTTAGTGAGGTCTTCGGACTGGTGCGCGGCAATGTCTAGGCATTGCCGATGTTACCGGAAAGATGACCAAACTTGATTATTTAGAGGAAGTAAAAGTCGTAACAAGGTTTCCGTAGGTGAACCTGCGGAAGGATCATTAACGAAAGTTTTAAACAAACTTACAAAGTTTGAAAGAGAGAAAACTCTATCACTACGTGAGCTCTTGACATTAAAACACATGATACGCAAAGACACGAAACACATGGTAACAAATAATACAGTACGTGCCAAAGAAAAACTTGACAAAATCTATGACTCTCAATATGAATACATTGAATACTCAATATGAAAACTGTGAAAAGCAGCCAAAAGTATAATATGACTATAACACATGATACGCAAAAATGAGGATGAAAAGTGCAGCTCCTCGCGTATATAAACAAATAATAATATATTGGCCGTACACAACAAAAATGCGTATAAACGAGCCACGATAGATGATTGAGAGAGAAAGGGAGAGAAATATTTGGAGGTAGTAGCAAACAAACGAAAAAAAAAAACAGATACCAAAAATGTTAAATGACAATTCGTCGTTACGGCAGTCGTGCTGCGGAGAGATATTACGGTTACGTGTAGGAGGTCGCTTTGGTTCTCATCGTCGATACTCCCGTCCGTATTTCGTATCCGCCGACGCGTTTCGTACGAACAAGCGCTAACGTTAAATAAAGTTAAAAAATGAGAGAGCAACGCCGTTTCATGTCGAACGCTGTAAATAGAAAGAACGAAAGTTTACCGACGAAAGAAAATCGAGAGTTTCCTCTCTATCTTCTCGGCTGTTCTTTCCGTAGCGTATAAGAAAGGTTTCGACTCTCCCGGGACGTCGTTTACTTCTTATTAACGGGTACCGCACGATCCTTCGATAAATACAAAAAGTCGTCGTAACAAGAATGTTCAACTTGAACACGAAGGAAAATCCGAACATTCTCATATAAAAATATATCTATACATAAATGAATCTGTCGCGTATTTTACCGGCAGAAGGTTCGTTATGTAAAATGGATCGTATGCATGGTGTATCCGTTCGTTGCGACGTCTGAGTTAAAAGGAGGAGAGAATCGAAATTGTTAAATAGATACGCGCCAGGAAAGCGAGAGATTTCGGAGAAGTAAAAGAAGAGGTGAAGGTTATAAGAATCTCGAAATATTCTTATCGGACTTTCCTTTCTATAATTTTTATTCTTGATTCGTGTTGCGTACTCTCTCGACCCCGTGTGAAAACACGAGAGAGAATATAAAGAAATATTTTGGGACGTTTGGTAACGAAATGCATGGGTTTGCGAAAAAAAATTGTTAAATTTCTTGCTTTTTTTCGCCCGCTTCGTGAGAGACTCTCATTTTATTTTCTTTCTCTCTATAAATTTTGTCTTTGGACAAAGGGAACACCCCCTTTTAGCCTCTCTCTATTTCGTGTTAAACGAGAAACGAAATTTAGAGTGTGATACGGAGGCTTTCACGCGGGGGGTGTCCGGGTAACCGATGGAAATCGAACCACGAAACCGCTTCGACGAATGAAGTCGCAGCTTCACGCGAGTCCGCCTGCTTACGACGGACGATATGGTAACGTATCGCTTACGGACCGGCTGAGAAGCGAAAACGATAGCGTAGTCTCCTTCGTTGGTAGACCGATCTGACGCCGGCCATGGAGTCCGTATCGAATCTCGCGATACCGCCAAGACGTCCAATATATGTAAGCAGCGAACAGGAGACTCTGTGTTACGCTCGACAGCGCGTTTCGTATTTTACGCGGTTTTTGAATGACTTTACCACCCGGAACGGACTGAAAACTCGCCGCACGAAGAGAAATGCGCCACAGAGCGTTGTTTCATCGGCGGTTTTGTAGTTTTATACGGTCCTTTACCTGTCCACGGACGTTATCGTGTCGTCTTAATCAATCAGCTCGGGTAAATCTGTGAACAGATCTATAACGGGACGACGTCCGAACACCGATACTCGATCTTGCGCTTGGATTGGAGTTAGTATTCTATGGACAATCGAACGAATTTATAAACCAGGTTAAATCACGTACATACTGTTTTTCAGACGCTGAGTTGTTAAATTTGAACAAAAATTTTCTTTCGTTTCTCCGCGCTCCCGACGTTGTCTGAAATGATTGTCGAATTTTTTTTCGACGGTGCAAAAGTTTATACAACGAGGAGAAAAGTTAAAAATAAACGTGCGATGGAAGCTCTTTCACGGTTAAATTATTCCGAGATCGTAGCTTCGCCACGTTTTTTTAACATTTACAAGCGTAGATCGCTTCGTTGTCGTTGATTAGAAGCGGAAGACCGCGCGATCCCAATACGGGTTCCGGTCGTCCAGTCCTCGAAGTGCATAATTGTGCCGGACGGACGTTGAAAAACCCGGACCGATCGAACGATAAACGCTTATTTGGTGATCGTCTTGCGAGAGTCTCCCTCTTCATTGTTGTTCGTGTGTTAAATTTCTTTTATCGAACAACGGTCGAACGCAAATGAACAATGACATTTACACCGAAGATCGATCTCGAAACGCTTTTGTTCCTCCTTTTGTGCGCTCGTGGTTTCATCGAACGATATATACACGACGGAGGTGTACCACGCACGTTAAAAATGGGATTTTTTTTTCCTTTAACCCTTTCTTCTCTGGACCATGATAAGTCACCGATGGTTTACTTGGCTGTCTCTGGCATTCTCGCCCATTTCTGGGATTTTGCGTCGGAACGCGACAGCAAAAGAAAAAAACGTATCGGACGATGCGTCTTTACGGTTTATCGACCGTCGAGTGTATATTCGAACGTAAATATGTAACGGTATATGTGTATCCTTTAGGGGACAAAAGAAACATGAAACGATCGTGTGCGAGAGCGCGCCGAGGGTAAGAAGAAAAGGTCCGACCTTTATCTCCTCGTTGTCGTAGTCTCTCCTCGTCGTTTGTTTTAACGCGCCCTGGATAGATGAAAAGATATATCCGATTATATATATACATATATACTCCGACGCGAGTCGAGAACAACCGGACGTCGTCGTCGTCGTTTTTTTTTTGTCGTTGTTCCGCCTGCCCGAACATGCGGCGTTTTAAGTGCCTTTTTTCTTTTGTCGAACAAAAGAGAGAGGAGACACCGAGCTTTCATTTTGGCTCGTACGTACCTTCGAGTAGTCGACGATCGTGTTGATCCGAAAAGAGAAAAATAGTTGGTTATCGAACGATACAAGGAAAAAATCGAACGATATAATCCCTGTGTGCGTTGGTATTAATATACCTTTCGTATTACGTGTCGAAACCTCGAAAAGAGCGTACAGTTTGTGTATAACTTTGAAAAGATATAATAAAATTTCGACGACCTCAGAACAGGCGAGATTACCCGCTGAATTTAAGCATATTAATAAGCGGAGGAAGAGAAACTAACAAGGATTTCCTTAGTAGTGGCGAGCGAACAGGAATGAGCCCAGCACTGAATCCCGCGGTTAACGCCGCTGGGAAATGTAGTGTTCAGGAGGATCCGTTTATCCCGAGACATCGAATCGCGTCCAAGTCCATCTTGAATGGGGCCACTTACCCATAGAGGGTGCCAGGCCCGTAGCGGCCGGTACGCGTCTCGGGTGGATCTCTTCTTAGAGTCGGGTTGCTTGAGAGTGCAGCCCTAAGTGGGTGGTAAACTCCATCTAAGGCTAAATATGACCACGAGACCGATAGCGAACAAGTACCGTGAGGGAAAGTTGAAAAGAACTTTGAAGAGAGAGTTCAAGAGTACGTGAAACCGTTCAGGGGTAAACCCGAGAAACCCAAAAGATCGAATGGGTAGATTCATCGTCAACGAAGCTGGCTCCCGTGTTGGTGCGATAGTGCCCCGGATGGTCCCGTTACGGCGGGTTTCCCATCGGCGTGGGCACACCACCCGCGGCGAATGTTCCGGCTATGTAGTCGTGCACTTCTCCCCTAGTAGAACGTCGCGACCCGTTGCGTGTCGGTCTAAGGCCCGAGGCGATGACTGTCCGTCGCTTTTAGCGCACGATGACAGCCCCTTGGATGCCCGGCCGACTGCGCGACGGTACTCAGACGGTATCGGGCCGCAAAATTCTCGAACGCACTGCGTCCAGGACCGCCGCAAGCTCGTTCCAGTCTAGATACCGGATGTACGGACTTAGCGCCGTAACCGGGCCTGGCGGGCTGTTGGCAGGCGGAGTCCTTGGACTGGCCAAACTTTGAATTACCGGTCGGCGACGCTATTGCTTTGTGTATTCTCGGGACCCGTCTTGAAACACGGATCAAGGAGTCTAACATGTACGCGAGTCATTGGGATTTGATAAACCTAAAGGCGAAATGAAAGTGAAAGTCGTCCGTGAAGTCGACTAAGGGAGGATGGGTCTCGTTACGATTAGGCCTCGCACTCCCGGGGCGTCTCGTTCTCATTGCGAGAAGAGGCGCACCTAGAGCGTACACATTGGGACCCGAAAGATGGTGAACTATGCCTGGTCAGGACGAAGTCAGGGGAAACCCTGATGGAGGTCCGTAGCGATTCTGACGTGCAAATCGATCGTCGGAACTGGGTATAGGGGCGAAAGACTAATCGAACCATCTAGTAGCTGGTTCCCTCCGAAGTTTCCCTCAGGATAGCTGGCACTCGACTCGAACGCATAACGAGTCTCATCTGGTAAAGCGAATGATTAGAGGCCTTGGGGCCGAAACGATCTCAACCTATTCTCAAACTTTAAATGGGTGAGATCTCTGGCTTGCTTGAATTATCATGAAGCCACGAGATATCAATTGATAAAATTTTTCTTGGATCAGAGTGCCAAGTGGGCCAATTTTGGTAAGCAGAACTGGCGCTGTGGGATGAACCAAACGCAGAGTTAAGGCGCCTAAGTCGACGCTTATGGGATACCATGAAAGGCGTTGGTTGCTTAAGACAGCAGGACGGTGGCCATGGAAGTCGGAATCCGCTAAGGAGTGTGTAACAACTCACCTGCCGAAGCAACTAGCTCTGAAAATGGATGGCGTTGAAGCGTCGCGCCTATACTCCGCCGTCAACGGCAAGTGCGTAGGAACGGGATTCAGTTCCCGTTCTCCATGAAGCCTTGACGAGTAGGAGGGTCGCGGCGGTGTGCGCAGAAGGGTCTGGGCGTGAGCCTCCCTGGAGCCGCCGTCGGTGCAGATCTTGGTGGTAGTAGCAAATACTCCAGCGAGGACCTGGAGGACTGACGTGGAGAAGGGTTTCGTGTGAACAGCCGTTGCACACGAGTCAGTCGATCCTAAGCCCTAAGAGAAATCTAATGTTGATGAGGTGTCCTAAAATTCACGCTTTTCGAACGCAAATGACAAACATACGTACGCTCGCACGCACGTACGCGCGCAAAAGGCAAAAAATGTTAAAAAGAGAAAAAAATTGCAGTTAAATAACAATTTACGTCGCCGTCGTTTCGTGTTTGTGTCCTAATCCACCGCTCGAACATGATCATTTTTATTGATAAATTGACAAAAACGTTGAACGCCGAAAAAAAATGATCGCGGTTCGGATCGATGGATACTTCACGTTCGACGTGATGCGACGTTGTCGAACGCCTGAAAGCGATTTTTTTTCTATTTTTTGCTTGGTTAAATCTTACAAACTATCGAACGCAAGTCGTGTCTTCGTTGCGTCGCAGATGCGTCATTGTTTATATAATTTTGCGTGATTTGGGAAGAAACACACCCATCGGGCGAAAGGGAATCCGGTTCCTATTCCGGAACCCGGTAGTGGAACCGCATACCAATCGGGCCCTCGTAAGAGTGTTCGTCGGGGTAACCCAAAATGACCTGGAGACGCCGTCGGGAGATCTGGGAAGAGTTTTCTTTTCTGTATAAGCGTTCGAGTTCCCTGGAAACCTCTAGCAGGGAGATAGGGTTTGGAACGCGAAGAGCACCGCAGTTGCGGCGGTGTCTGGATCTTCCCCTCGGACCTTGAAAATCCAGGAGAGGGCCACGTGAAGGTATCGCGCCGGTTCGTACCCATATCCGCAGCAGGTCTCCAAGGTGAAGAGCCTCTAGTCGATAGATTAATGTAGGTAAGGGAAGTCGGCAAATTGGATCCGTAACTTCGGAATAAGGATTGGCTCTGAGGAGCGGGGCGTGTCGGGCTTGGTCGGGAAGTTGGCCAGGCTGACGTGCCGGGCCTGGACGAGGTGAACGGTTGGCGACTTCGCGGCGCGTCCCGGAATCCGAGCTCGGTCCCGTGCCTTGGCCGCCAACGGATCTTCCTTGCTGCGAGGCTTCTTGTGACGGCTTCGGCCGTCCTTTTCGCCTCTTCGGCCGCCATTCAACGCTTAGCTCAGAACTGGCACGGACTAGGGAAATCCGACTGTCTAATTAAAACAAAGCATTGCGATGGCCCTCAAGGGTGATGACGCAATGTGATTTCTGCCCAGTGCTCTGAATGTCAACGTGAAGAAATTCAATTAAGCGCGGGTAAACGGCGGGAGTAACTATGACTCTCGTTCGCAAGGGGAGGTTGGCAATGCTAACCTTTCAAGTCTGCCCCACCTCCATGTGGTGCCCGCCGGGGCCTGGTCTAGTACCAGGTAGCAAACGGGGTAACGGCGCTTGGACGGCTTCATGATGATGACATGGCATGTTTAAGGATATGATTGCTTAAAGATTGGGACACATATATGGGTACATAACAACCTATGAAACGAAATGGAGCGTGACAGTGAGG
Source organism: Megachile rotundata (assembly GCF_050947335.1). Lineage (NCBI taxonomy): Eukaryota > Metazoa > Arthropoda > Insecta > Hymenoptera > Megachilidae > Megachile > Megachile rotundata. Next base: position 85,251 of record NW_027473487.1, on the reverse strand, counting down.
TGGCTTCGGATACGGAGCTTCCCGACCCTGGAAGCCCTGTGGCGGAATATTCCGTTGTGGATAGGAGGGTCATTGATGACGGACCGGGAACGTCTACTGGACACGAGATGGAACAAAGAGTTATATTGCCGCTGAATGATACCATTGGTTGCTTAATATGTAATAACATAGGACAGCACTAATACTTTTTAAATGAAAAAGATTTCATAAAACATGCAGAGTCGGCGCATGCACGGCTTAAAATTAAATGGTGTTGTTTTCAATGCAATAAAGCCTATGATAAAATATTTGCACTAAAATGTCATATCCCTAAATGTAGAGGTGCTGAGCCGACTACGCAAAAAGCTCACAAATGTAATATTTGTAACGATAGTTTCGACACTCGACGAGGACTATCAATGCATGAAAGGCACGGACATCCAATTGCTAGGAACGAAGCGCGCGAACAAGAGGCAGCGCCTAAAAACAGAAAGAAAAGAAAATGTCTTATTTGGTCGGAGGAAGAGACGGAGTTATTAATAAATTTGAATGAAAGATTTAAAAATGAAAAATATATTAATGTTAAAATTAAAGAATACTTACCGAACAAAACACTAAAACAAATCAGCGATAAAAGAAGATTGTTGAACTCAAATGCAGAAACAGTAGAAGCAATAGATTTAATAGAAGAAGACGAAGTTGAACAATCTGACGACCAAATGGATAATTTATCAAGCGATGAAATAATGACTCAACAAAGTAATGATGAAAACGAATTGTTATGGATGGAATTATTAAAAGAGTGTATAAAAACTTGTTCGCCACCTGAAAACGGTGAATTAAAAGCAATTGATGAAAAAATAAAAATTATAGCATGCAGGGATAATGATGAAAATGAACAAGAAACTTATGATGAAATAGAAGAAATAATAAAATTACTTACCAATATATTAAAGCACCAACAAGATGAGGAATTAGATAAAGATGATGAAGGCAATGATATAGTGATAATAATGGCGGTAATGATAATAATAATGATAATAGAAATAATAATAATAATAAAAACATTGCAAGCGATTGTATTGAGCTTCCCCCAGTAGAAGACATAGAGAATTTTTATTCCGAATTATGGGGTGTAATAGGATCTGAAGAGGGAATACCAAAACTTTGTGATTTAGAAAGAACACCTAGTATTCCCATAGAACGAATAATTTACCCTATCACTGCCGAGGAAGTTATTAACAAATTAAAGAATATCAAGTCGAACACCGCGCCAGGAGTAGATGGCATTCGAAAAATGCACCTAAGAATGAAAGGGGCAGTACAAGTAATAGCCAACCTATATAATTTATTACTAATAAAGCAATACTTTCCAGAAGAATGGAAAGTTAATAGAACAGTACTTATTCCCAAACCAAATAAAAACCCGAAAGATGTCAAAAATTGGCGCCCGTTAACAATAGGTTCACTGATTAATAGAATATTTTCCTCAATGATCGACAATAGACTTCGCCCAAGAATTGAACAATCGATAAGACAAAAAGGTTTTACCAAAGAAGATGGATGCAAGCAGAATGTCGCGCTCCTTAGGGCTTCAATAGCGCATATGAAGCAAGACAAAGGGGGTATAGTCACAGTGGTAGATATTGCAAAGGCGTTTAATACGATACCCCATAGCGCAATAGAGGATTGCTTAATTATAAAAGGAGTCCCTGAAAGAATTGCAAAAGTTATTAAAAAGGCGTATATATCATGCAAAACGGCCATTAGAATTAAAAATGCAGAAATTAAAATTACTATTAAAAGAGGAGTGAAACAGGGTGATCCCCTCTCGCCCTTGATATTTAACTTAACCCTTTCACTACGAAAGACGTAAATATACGCCCTGAGAAGTCTATCGATATTCACGAAAGACGTATATATACGTCCTGCTAAATCTATCGATGTACACGAAAGACGTAAATATACGTCCCTAGATGTTCATCGATATATACAAGAGACCTAAATATACGCCCACTACGTCTTATTGAAAGGCATTTTCCTAGCACATATTTTAATCCGTCTTTTAAAAAAAAAGATTCTGCTCGAAAATGTGCAGTATGCAGTAAACACAAAATTCGTCGAGAAACTAGGTATGAATGCAAAGAATGTGATGTAGCTTTGCTACATTTTTATAAAAGGCTACTTAAAATAAATCAATAATAGATATATTTAATTCATTTGTGATGGAAATGGGAGTACAGATTTATAATATAATATTGCAAACTATTAAATATAAGACAACACAATTAACACAATTTGAACACGAAATGAATTTATTTTAAAACGAGAAACAACAAGGAAGGAACTTTAAATGAAACACAAGATCTTTTAATATACGTGTACGATATCGTAATTGCAGAGAGAACAGTAAAGAATAATTATATACACTGCTCAAAAGAAGTATGGCACAGACAAATTTTTTACAAAAATGGGGCAAATCTGACTGATGATAACTCCGTGAAAAATCATTCTCTAAACTTCTGTATCTTTACGGAAAAAAGGTAGTGGTTTTTCACGTACTGGAAACTAAAGATGAAGGTTTGAAGATGCTGCTCTAAACAGTATCACCAAAAAAAAAAATGTGGCAAGTCCATGCATTTCGTCAAACTTTGTAATTTTCAATATTGCAAACATGACCTCACATTTACGATGTTATTGTGGTATGGATGCATCAAATCTAAAATCAAATTATAAGATCTTAAAGTAGAGATCTCAAGCTTATTTTAAAAAAAAGAGCATAACTTTGCGATAATTTTTCACGAAGTTATCATCAGTCAAATTTGCCCAATTTTTGCCTAAAATTTTTCTATGCCATATTTCTTTTGAGCAGTGTAGATATTATTTTATTTTAACATTTGAGGATCTAATTGAAACGAGCGGTATCATATAGATAGTAGATAAATATACATACTTGATAACCGACTTATTGGCAAATTACTGACATATTTCTGTATTTATTTTTGCTATTTTCAACAATTTGTAATGATTGTTTTTTAAGTCCTACGAATAGTATCAAATTTCCGGATACTGGTAGGGTCACTGGTCTGCACGGCACAGCGACCGACATGCGTCTAACGCGTCGTCCCTGTTGATGGATTACTCCAAAATCGCGCCGCAGTGAAAGGGTTAATGATAGATCCTATAATCAAACATATAAATCAAAATACTAAGGGTATAAAAATAGGTGACGATAACTTATCAATATTAGCATTCGCGGATGATATGGTCCTCATAGCCGAAAATAAAAAAGAAGCGGAAAAACAACTAAAATTGCTAAATTTGTATTTATCTAAATTAGGAATGGATATAGCCGTTAATAAATCTTCTACGTTCAAAATAGTTAAAAGAAATGAAACATGGTATATGCAAAATCCGAACCTAAAAATAAAATAAATTTTGATACCGTAAACAAAGCCCGATGAAGTTCTTAATTACTTAGGCGCGGAAGTAGATGTATGGAGAAATAACTCGCACGAATTTGATGTAGAAATAATTGTTAAAATTGCCGAAAAAATTGCTAAAATGAAATTAAAACCGCACCAAAAAATAAAATTAATAAGAACTTATATGCTGCCAAGATTTATACATAAGTTAGTAATTATTCATCCACCAACGAAAACATTAAAAAATATTGTTAATGCGTTGCGGCAAGTTATTAAAAAAATTCTTCATTTGCACCCATCCACGACCGATGGTATTATATACAACAGTAAGTGTCACGGTGGACTAGGCGTGCAAAAAATAGAAAATATTGTTAAATTAGCGGTGCTACGTAATATTTTAAAAATGAAAGAATCAAAAGATATCTCGGTTAGAGAAGTAGCAGCTAATATGGACGGAACAGGATTAAAATATGCACGATCGATTAATTTGACCTGGCCCACCACAATGAAGGAAATAGATGATGCGCGAATTAAATTGAAAAAAGCCGAAACCGATAGGTGGCAACAGTTAATATCACAAGGGCAGGGGGTGGCTGATTATAGAGGGGATAAAATCGGCAATTCCTGGTTATATAACCCTAATTTATTAAAACCGTCTAGGTACCTAGATGCCCTGAAGTTGCGAAGTAATACCTTCGGTACGCGGGTGGTGTTAAGAAGAGCTGATAAGCAGCAAAGTTTAAACTGCAGACGATGCAATATGCAATATGAAACACTTGGACATGTTTTAGGCAATTGCATCCATACCAAAGCTGCAAGAATACAGAGACACGACGAAATTAAAAATTTTATTGCGAACAAAATAGCAAATAAATATACTGTGTTTGTTGAACCTACTGTTAATGTCATTGTTGAATTAAAAAAACCGGATCTGGTAATTAAAGACCAGGAAAGGTTAATAATAGTTGACATAACGGTTAGGTATGAAGATAAAAATAATCTACGATTAGCGTATGAAGAAAAGATAAATAAATATAAAGAAACCGCGGAGTATATTAAATTAAAACTTAATTGCTCTGAAGCCAAAATATTACCAATTGTTGTTGGTAGCAGAGGGGTCATACCACGTGACACGCTCACGAACGCTAAAGCCATTGGTCTGACAAAAAACGACCTATTAACGGTCTCGATGATAGCTTTGCATTCCTCGATTGAAATAGCGAATGCGTTTATCGATTACGATATTATTAGATAAAACGTACAAAGGAAAATAGTAGAAATAAATAAATAAATAAATAATAAATAAATTTTGCTTCTGATTGATAAAATAAGGGTTAGTGATAATAAACTAAAATAATAACTATAATCATGGCGTTATCAACATATTAATTACAGACCCAAAATAACTAAAGTAGATAAAATATAAAAAAGATAAATTTATTGGAAAATTAACTACCAGCATTAATGGTAATGATAGTCAGCTACGTTGTAGTGGCTGAAATCGATATTAAATATCGGAACTAAGTAATATATTGATGGATAGTAACATAATGATATACAGCCCAATATAATAAGTGCTTTGTTTTCTTTTATTGATATAATGACTAAGAATATAGTGTAACGACTCTGGAACCTAAGTTCAGATAGTTACTAGCGCTAAGAAGGTAAAGAGCGGCTTTTACCAATTAAACGACTCGTTTTGGAAAATAACTAAATCTAAAGATTGTGGGATTCGTGTGGTGTGCGGTTAAGGAGTGAAATCCACAGGTCAATATCTTTCAACAATAAGGGTTTATTCAATAAAATAACGAAGATGATGAATTTAAAAAATAACAAGTAACAAATAA
>NW_027473487.1:0-75000 GCF_050947335.1 Megachile rotundata | reverse complement strand
TATTACTCTTATTATTATCAATATAACTTGTATTATTTCCAATATTATGCTGCTATTATCGATAGCACGATAAGTACTGTACATATTACTCTTATTATTATACATATAACTCAAATTATTAACCATATTATGCTCCTATTATCGATAAAATGATACTAATTATACTTATTACTCTCATTATTATCAATCTAACATATGCTATTAGCCATATTATGCTCCTATTATCGATAGAACGATAATTATTGTACTTATTACTATTATTATTATCAATGTAACTCATATTATTAGCCATGTGATGCTCCTGTTATCGAGAGAACGGTAATTATTGTACTTAATATTCTTCTTGTTATCAGTCTAACATATGTTGTTAACCATAGTATGCCCCTATTATCGATTGAACGATAATTATTGTACTCATTACTCTTAATATTATCAATCAAACTTGTATTATTTCCAATATTAGGCTGCTATTATCGATAGCACGATAAGTATTGTACTTATAACTCTTATTATTGTCAATATAACTTGTATTGCTACCAATATTATGCCGCTATTATCGATGGAACGATAATTATTGTACTTAATATTCTTCTTATTATCAGTCTATCATACGTTATTAGCCATATTATGCCCCTATTATCGATAGAACGATAATTATTGTACTCATTACTCTTAATATTATCAATATAACTTGTATTATTACCAATATTATGCTGCTATTTTCGATGGAACGATAATTATTGTGCTTATTACTCTTATTATTATACATATAACTCAAATTATTAACCATATTATGCTCCTATTATCGATAAAACGATACTAATTATACTTATTACTCTCATTATTATAAATCTAACAGATGTTATTAGCCATATTATGCTCCTATGATCGATAGAACGCCAATTATTGTACTTATTACTCTTATTATTATCAATATAACTTGTATTATTACCAATATTATGCTGCTATTATCAATGGAACGATAATTATTGTACTTATTCCTCTTATTATAATCAATGTAACTGATATTATTAATCATATGATGCTCCTGTTATCGATAAAATGATACTAATTATACTTATTACTCTCATTATTATCAATCTAACATATGCTATTAGCCATATTATGCTCCTATTATCGATAGAACGATAATTATTGTACTTATTACTATTATTATTATCAATGTAACTCATATTATTAGCCATGTGATGCTCCTGTTATCGAGAGAACGGTAATTATTGTACTTAATATTCTTCTTGTTATCAGTCTAACATATGTTGTTAACCATAGTATGCCCCTATTATCGATTGAACGATAATTATTGTACTCATTACTCTTAATATTATCAATCAAACTTGTATTATTTCCAATATTAGGCTGCTATTATCGATAGCACGATAAGTATTGTACTTATAACTCTTATTATTGTCAATATAACTTGTATTGCTACCAATATTATGCCGCTATTATCGATGGAACGATAATTATTGTACTTAATATTCTTCTTATTATCAGTCTATCATACGTTATTAGCCATATTATGCCCCTATTATCGATAGAACGATAATTATTGTACTCATTACTCTTAATATTATCAATATAACTTGTATTATTACCAATATTATGCTGCTATTTTCGATGGAACGATAATTATTGTGCTTATTACTCTTATTATTATACATATAACTCAAATTATTAACCATATTATGCTCCTATTATCGATAAAACGATACTAATTATACTTATTACTCTCATTATTATAAATCTAACAGATGTTATTAGCCATTTTATGCTCCTATGATCGATAGAACGCCAATTATTGTACTTATTACTCTTATTATTATCAATGTAACTGATATTATTAACCATATGATGCTCCTGTCATCGATAGAACGATAATTATTGTACTTAATATTCTTCTTATTATCAGTCTAACATACGTTATAAGCCATATTATGCCCCTATTATCGATAGAACGAAAATTACTGTACTCATTACTCTTAATACTATCAATCAAACTTGTATTATTTCCAATATTATGCTGCTATTATCGATGGAACGAAAATTATTGTACTTATTACTCTTATTATTATCAATGTAACTGATATTATTAACCATATGATGCTCCTGTCATCGACAGAACGATAATTATTGTACATATTACTCCTATTATTATCAATCTAACTTATATTATTGGCCATATTATGCTGCTATTATCGATAGAACCATAACTATTGTACATATTACTCTCATTATTAGCAATCTAACTCATATTATTAGCCATATGATGCTCCTGTTATCGATAGAACGGTAATTACTGTACTTAATATTCTTCTTGTTATCAGTCTAACATATGTTGTTAACCATAGTACGCCCCTATTGTCGATAGAACGTTAATTATTGTACTCATTACTCTTAATACTATTAATCAAATTTGTATTATTTCCAATATTATGCTGCTATTACCGATGGAACGAAAATTATTGTACTTATTACTCTTATTATTGTCAATATAACTTGTATTACTACCAATATTATGCCGCTATTATCGATAGAACGATAATTATTGTACTCATTACTCTTAATATTATCAATATAACTTGTATTATTACCAATATTATGCTGCTATTTTCGATGGAACGATAATTATTGTGCTTATTACTCTTATTATTATACATATAACTCAAATTATTAACCATATTATGCTCCTATTATCGATAAAACGATACTAATTATACTTATTACTCTCATTATTATCAATCTAACATATGTTATTAGCCATATTATGCTCCTATGATCGATAAAACGCCAATTATTGTACTTATTACTCTTATTATTATCCATGTAACTGATATTATTACCCACATGATGCTCCTGTCATCGATAGAACGATAATTATTGTACTTAATGTTCTTCTTATTATCTGTCTAACATGTTATTAGCCATATTATGCCCCTATTATCTATAGAATGACAATTATTGTACTCATTACGCTTAATATTATCAATCAAACTTGTATTATTTCCAATATTATGCTCCTATTATCGATAGAACGATAATTATTCTACTTATTACTCTTATTATTATCAATGTAACTCGCATTATTAACCATATGATGCTCCTGTTATCGATAGAACGATAATTACTGCACCTATTACTCTTATTATTATCAATATAACTTGTATTATTACCAATATTATGCTGCCATTATCGATAGAACGATAATTATTGTACTTGTTACTCTTATTATTATCAATATAACTTGTATTATTACCAATATTATGCTGCTCTTATCGATGGAACGATAATTATTGTACTTATTACTCTTATTATTATCAATATAACTTGTATTATTACCAATATTATGCTGCTATTATCAATGGAACGATAATTATTGTACTTATTCCTCTTATTATAATCAATCTAACATATGTTATTAGCCATATTATGCTCCTATTATCGATAGAACGATAATTATTGTGCGTATTACTCTTATTATTATCAATATAACTTGTATTATTACCAATACTATGCTGCTATTATCGATAGAACGATAATTATTGTACATATTACTCCTATTATTAGCAACCTAACTCATATTATTAGCCATATGATGCTCCTCTTATCGACAGAACGATAATTATTGTACTTAATATTCTCCTTGTTATCAGTCTGACATATGTTGTTAACCATAGTATGCCCCTATTGTCGATAGAACCATAATTATTGTACTTAATATTCTTCTTATTATCAGTCTAACATATGTTATTAGCCATATTATGCCTCTATAATCTATAGAACGACAATTATTGTACTCATTACGCTTAATATTATCAATCAAACTTGTATTATTTCCAATATTATGGTGCTATTATCGATAGCACGATAAGTATTGTGCTTATTACTCTTACTATTATCAATATAACTTGTATTATTACAAATATTATGCTGCGATTATCGATAGAACGAAAATTGTTGCACTTATTTCTCTTATTATTATCAATATAACTTGTATTATTATCAATATTATGCTGCGATTATCGATAGAACTATAATTGGTGTACTTATTAGTCCCAGTTTTATCAATATAAGTTGTATTATTACCAATATTATGCTGCTATTTTCGATGGAACGATAATTATTGTACTTACTACTCTTATTATTATACATATAAGTCAAATTATTAACCATATTATGCTCCTATTATCGATAAAACGATGCTAATTATACTTATTCCTCTTATTATTATCAATCCAACATATGTTGTTAACCATAGTACGCCCCTATTGTCGATAGAACGATAATTATTGAACTTATTACTGTTTTTTTTTTTTTTATATGAGGGTTTTACGTCGCATCAACGGCTAGGTCATTAGCGACGGTTTCTGAGTTGGTTTTACATCTTGTAGACCAGATTGGTTTCTTTCAGGAAGACTATGGTATTTCTTGTGTGTTTTTCTGACGTGAGGGCGGTAGTTGAGTTGAGTTTGAGTTTCAATCGTTGGGTTCGGTATTTTTGGCACGAGTACAAGAAGTGGTCAACTGTAAGCAAGGTTCCACAGCACATGGGAGGATCTATCTTTTTTATGAGGTACTCATGTGTGAGTCTGCAATGGCCGGTTCTTAGGCGGGCAAGAACTATTCTTTCCTTCCTGGTCAGGTGTTTTTGTGGGATGTCTTCGAAAAAGTTTGAGACTATTCTGTGAATTTTGGTTGGATGGGAATTCCATATACAGTTCCATTCTTCCTGAATTTTTACTTTATAGTGGTGGATGAATTCCTGATGTGGGATTGGTGTTGGTTGGAGATCGGACTGCATGGTGGTTGCTTCTTTGGCGCTGGAGTCTGCTTGCGTGTTTCCATTTATTCCTTGGTGTGAGGGGATCCATATAATATGTGCCGTTTTCTTGGAGGAGACAAGTTCTGAGTATAGTGTTAAAGAGTTCCTGATAATACCGTTTTTATTATTTTTGGCAGTGTTTGCTATAGCACGAACTACGCTCATAGAGTCAGTGTAAATTGCGTGATTTTGGGATTTGCTGATGTATCGTATATGTTTAAGTGTATCGTGTACTGCATAGGCTTCAGCAGAAAAAATTGATGTTTGTGCGGGTAAACGTTTTTTGATGGTGCTGTCGTCTGTTACTATAGCGTACCCTACCCCCTCTTTGGTTTTGGATGCATCAGTAAAATATTTTTTACAGTGTGTATATTTTGTGTCTAGTTTTAAAAAGTTGTTCTGGTGTTCGAGACTTGAAATAGAATTCTTATTGTTTTCTGCTAGGGTTGTATCGATTTCTGGTGTTTTGATAAACCACGGGGGAATTTTGTCCTGTTTTCTTTCTAGAATGATTGTACTCTGCTGAAAGATTGCAGGGAAATTCTTTCTTAATATGACGTATAATGGTGTTGGTAGTTTTGGTTTTTTTGCATAAAGTTCGTGATATCTTTCATCAAATATGTATTTGTGTGTCGGGTTACTAGGAGTGGAAGCCATTTTAAGTGCGTACTTGATACTTAGAAATTTTCTCCTTTGTTCGAGTGGGATTTCACCAGCTTCATAGAGTATACCACTAATTGGACATGTGCGATATAATCCCATAGCTAATCTCAATGCTGTATTGTGGATGGGGTCAATCATTTTTAGGATGTGTGGTTTGGCTGAATTGTACAGAGTACATCCATAATCAATTTTTGACCTGATTAGACTTTGATATGTTCTAAGTAGGATTTCTTGATCCGCACCCCAATTTTGGCAAGCAAGTACTTTGATAATGTTTAACCTTTTTAGGCAGGCATACTTTAGTTGTTTTATATGGGGAGTCCAGGATAGTTTTCTATCGAATATTATTCCAAGGAGTCTGATATTGTCTACGAACTTGATTTCATTGTTTTCTAAGGTTAATGTCGGCGTGTTTGGGTGTGACTTCTTGGAAAATAAAATACATTTAGTTTTCTGAGGCGAAAATTTCAGACCAGATTTATTCGACCATTCTTGTAGATTGTTGATCGATGATTGCAGGATTTCTATTATGGTGTGGATATTTTTCCCACTGCATGTTAGGTTGAGGTCGTCAGCAAACAGATGAACACTTACAGGTGGAGTTATGCTACTTGTTATGTCATTTATACCGAGTAGAAATAGTGTAACGCTGAGCACCGATCCTTGGGGCACGCCGTTTTCAATTTGTATTGGGTCAGATAATATACCATTTAATCTGACTTGAATGGATCTGTTTGATAGAAAATTGATAATAAAATATAGCATGGGCCCGTTGATATTTAGTTCTAAGAGAGAATCTATAATTTTCGGTTTCCAGACCATATCATATGCTTTCTCGATGTCTAAGCATACTGTTATGAGCGACTCGTTTTTTTGGAAGGCGTCACATATACTTGTATGGATGTTGGTAAGTACGTCCGTTGTGGAGCGGTATTCTCGAAATCCATATTGGGTTGGAGACAGAAGGTTGTTACTTTCAAGGAACCATCGAAGTCTTTTATTAATAATTTTTTCGAGTAGCTTGCACATATTGTTGGTTAAAGCAATTGGGCGATACCTCTCTGGTTTGTGTTTGTCCTTTTCAGGTTTTAAGATTGGGACAACTATGGCTTTTTTCCAATCGTCAGGGAAGACTTCATGGATCCATATGCAGTTGTATATTTGGAGTAGATATCTTCTCCCAGTCTCGGGGAGGTTTTTTAGCAGTCTGTTGGGAATATTGTCTGGGCCAGGCGACGAGTCCTTTGTTAGTTGCAGGCAGTTGATTAATTCATTCATCGTTATGTCTGAGTTAATTACTGTGTCAACTGTGTTGCCATCTATACGTTGAAGCTTTTCACTTATTTCTCTTTCACGATCTTTGATTTTTTTTATGAAGGCAGCAGAATAGTTACTATTGCTGGAGTTTGATTTAAATTTCTCGGCAAGGGTATTGGCGATTCCTTTTGTGTTAGACACTGTTTGATTATGTTCCGTAATAAGGTATTGGATTCCGAAGTAAGTGTTCTTTCCATTTATTTGTTTGATTTTTTGCCACACTTGTTTCGCGGGGGTCTGGTTTGATAAAGATGACATGTATAATTTCCATGATTGTTTTTTACTTTCTTTAATTATCCTGCGAAATTTGGCTCGATGTTTCTTATACTCGATTAGATTTTCGGTAGAGGGATTCTTTTTGACTCTGTTGAAAGCGTGGTGACTCCTCTTTAGTGCATTTTCGCATTCTTTGTTCCACCAGGGGGTGTTTTTTATCGGTTTTTTATCGGTTATTGGATTTTTAACTGTGTAATGTCCGGAAGCTTCTTTTGCGGCGCTGGTGATAACTAATCCAAAGTCCCTGACCACGTCATTTATTTTGGTAGGGTTGATTGTTGGGTTGTTTATTGGTGCTAGCAATTTGTTGATCTGATTTTGGTATACTTCCCAGTCAATTTTATTCAAGTTCCATTTAGGCGTTTGAGTGGATTGACATTGTGCGGTGTTGTCTTCGTATGTTATTTTAATTGGGAAATGGTCACTATCGTGGAGGTTGTCTATTACATTCCATTCTAAATATTGAGCCAGTTTTGAATCGCAGATGGTTAAGTCTATTGCAGAGAAGGAGCCATTACTTGCATTAAAGTGAGTGGGACTACCTGTGTTTATTAGGATTATATTGGAGTCCTGTAATATTTTCTCCATTGTCTTCCCACGAGCATCTATTCTGGATGACCCCCACAAGGGGTTGTGGCTATTGAAGTCTCCGGTTATTATTACAGGTGGAGGGACTTGTTCTATTAAATTTTGGATATCTTGTGGGTGGATAGGTTGGCTATTTGGCAGGTAGACGTTACAGACATTGATTTTGTTCGGGAGATGTACGGTTGCTGCAACTGCTTCCAAGTTTGTATTTAGTGGAATTTGTGTGGCTGAATACTTGTTTGAAATTGCAATAGCTACTCCCCCGCTAGCAAAATTTGTATTTTCCCTGTTTTTGGTGAGAAGGCTATAATTTTTTAGTGAGGGGGTGAGGGAGTTCTTAAAGTTTGTTTCTTGCAAACATATAATATCTGGATTATGTTGTTTGATGATAATTTGGAGCTGTTCAAGATGCGCGAAAAACCCGTTTGCATTCCATTGAATAATTGTTTTCATGTTGTGATTTGGTGTTGATTAGTGAGTTGTGTGGGAGTAATTACTGGTTATTTAGCTTGATAAATCGCTGTCCACCTCTGATGACCAGTTGGGTGATGGTTTGTATGGGCTTCCGACCATATTCTTATATAATTTGTGTAATCTAATTTTTATTGATCGTTCCTTTAGTAAGGGATGAATTCGGATTAGCAGTTCAGCTAGGGCTGGCATATTACTGGTGTATTGTTTGGAGATTTCTTTCGGGTTGGGCGCGCCTATTGCATTTTCCAAAAACCTTTTTAGTTGGAGATAATTCAATACCAGGTTGTTTCTTTTGTCATCAATATATTCTTTTGCTGGTTCTAGCATTTTGTCAATTTGTTCCAGTGAGAAGGCAGGTGACTGAGGGCGTTTAGGTTTTTTAAAGGTTGGTTCGGGTTTTTTATAGGGTTCTTCCGTTGATTTCCAGGCTATGTCCCTGGTACCCATTTCTAGATCGCTTAATTTTACCGGATTTGTTGAAGTTTCTTCAGATGTTGTGGAGCGTGTTCTTTTGTTTCCCATTTTGTTTCGCTTTGGGTCTTATAGTTCTTCATTCATGGGTTCGCCAATTTTAGAGGTGCTCTGCGTTGATGGTTCCGTTTCTATGATGGTGTCTTTCTTAGTCTCCATTCCAGATTTAGGTATGTGTTCGGTGTCTGAGGGGGACGGGGGTAAGTTTATGTTAGTATGTGTACTGGCGGTTGCTGTGTTTACGCATTGACTTGCGATATGCCCTTCTTGTTGGCATTTGAAACATGTTTGTGTCTCAGTTGTGTTGGGTACACCAACACAGCGTAGCTTTATCCACTGTTTGATAACACTATATATGGCACCCGTCTGCGGTACGGAGAGACAACACGTGTGATCGCGTCGAATAACCGAACAAGACTCACTTATTACTCTTATTGTTTTCAATCTAACTCGAATTTTTAGCTATATTATGCTGCTAGTATTGATAGAACAATATTTATTATACCTATTACTCTTATCACTTTTAATCTAACTTAAATTATTAGCCATATTATGCTGCTACTATCGATAGAACGATAATTATTATACTTATTACTCTTATTATTTTCAATCTAGCTCAAATTATTATGCATATAATGCTGCTACTATCGATAGAACAATAACTATTATATATATTACACTTATTATTTTCAATCTAACTTAAATTGTTAGCCATATTATGCTGCTAGTATCGATAGAACGATAATTATTAAACTTATGACTCTTATCAGTTTCAATCTAACTCAAATTATTAGCCATATTATGCTGCTAGTATCGATAGAACGATAATTATTAAACTTATTACTCTTATCATTTTCAATCTAACTCAAATTATTAGCCATATTATGCTGCTATTATCGATAGAACGATAATTATTAAACTTTTAACTCTTATAATTTTCAATCTAACTTAAATTGTTATCCATATTATGCTGCTAGTATCGATAGAACGAAAATTATTATACTTGTTGCTCTTATTATTTTCAATCTACCTCTAATTATTTGGCTTATTATGCTGCTACTATCGATAGAACGATAATTATTATACTTATTACTCTTAATATTTTCAATCTAACTCAAATTATTAGGCATATTATGCTGCTGTTATCGATAGAACGATAATTTTATACATATTATTCTTATTCTGTTCAATCTAACTCAAAATATTAGCCATATTATGCTGCTAGTATCGATAGAACGATAATTATTATACTTATTACTCTTATTGTTTTCAATCTAACTCGAATTTTTAGCTATATTATGCAGCTAGTTTCGACAGAACAATATTTATTATACCTATTACTCTTATCACTTTTAATCTAACTTAAATTATTAGCCATATTATGCTGCTACTATCGATAGAACGATAATTATTAAACTTATTACTCTTATTATTTTCAACCTAACGCAAATTATTAGCCATATTATGCTGCTAGTATCGATAGAACGATAATTATTATACTTATTACTGTTTTTATTTTCAATCTAACTCAAACTATTAGGCATATTATGCTGCTAGTAGCGATAGAACGATAATTATTAAACATATTATTCTTATCATTTTCAATCTAACTCAAATTATTAGCCATATTATGCTGCTATTATCGATAGAACGATAATTATTAAACTTACTAATCTTATCGTTTTCAATCTAACTCAAATTTTTAGCCATATTATGCTGCTAGTATCGATAGAAGGATAATTATTATACTTGTTACTCTTATTATTTTCAATCTAAATCAAATTGTTAGGCATATTATGCTGCTAGTATCGATAGACGATAATTATTAAACTTATTACTCTTATCGTTTTCAATCTAACTCAAATTATTAGCCATATTGTGCTGCTATTATCGATAGAACGATAATTATTAAACTTTATACTCTTATAATTTACAATCTAACTGAAATTGTTATCCATATTATGCTGCTAGTATGGATAGAACGATAATTATTATACTCGTTGCTCTTATTATTTTCAATCTAACTCAAATTATTAGGCATATTATGCTGCTGTTATCGATAGAACGATAATTTTATACATATTATTCTTATTCTGTTCAATCTAACTCAAAATGTTAGCCATATTATGCTGCTAGTATCGATAGAATGATAATTATTATACTTATTACTCTTCTTGTTTTCAATCTAACTCGAATTTTTAGCTATATTATGCTTCTAGTATCGATAGAACAATATTTATTATACCTATTACCCTTATCACTTTTAATCTAACTTAAATTATTAGCCATATTATGCTGCTACTATCGATAGAACGATAATTATTATACTTATTACTCTTATTATTTTGAATCTAGCTCAAATTATTATGCATATAATGCTGCTACTATCGATAGAACAATAATTATTATATATATTACACTTAATATTTTCAATCTAACTTAAATTGTTAGCCATATTATGCTGCTAGTATCGATAGAACGATAATTATTAAACTTATGACTCTTATCAGTTTCAATCTAACTCAAATTATTAGCCATATTATGCTGCTAGTATCGATAGAACGATAATTATTAAACTTATTACTCTTATCATTTTCAATCTAACTCAAATTATTAGCCATATTATGCTGCTATTATCGATAGAACGATAATTATTAAACTTTTAACTCTTATAATTTTCAATCTAACTTAAATTGTTATCCATATTATGCTGCTAGTATCGATAGAACGAAAATTATTATACTTGTTGCTCTTATTATTTTCAATCTACCTCTAATTATTTGGCTTATTATGCTGCTACTATCGATAGAACGATAATTATTAAACTTATGACTCTTATCATTTTCAATCTAACTCAAATTATTAGCCATATTGTGCTGCTATTATCGATAGAACGATAATTATTAAACTTTATACTCTTATAATTTACAATCTAACTGAAATTGTTATCCATATTATGCTGCTAGTATGGATAGAACGATAATTATTATACTCGTTGCTCTTATTATTTTCAATCTAACTCAAATTATTAGGCATATTATGCTGCTGTTATCGATAGAACGATAATTTTATACATATTATTCTTATTATGTTCAATCTAACTCAAAATGTTAGCCATATTATGCTGCTAGTATCGATAGAATGATAATTATTATACTTATTACTCTTCTTGTTTTCAATCTAACTCGAATTTTTAGCTATATTATGCTTCTAGTATCGATAGAACAATATTTATTATACCTATTACCCTTATCACTTTAAATCTAACTTAACTTATTAGCCATATTATGCTGCTACTATCGATAGAACGATAATTATTATACTTATTAGTCTTATTATTTTGAATCTAGCTCAAATTATTATGCATATAATGCTGCTACTATCGATAGAACAATAATTATTATATATATTACACTTATTATTTTCAATCTAACTTAAATTGTTAGCCATATTATGCTGCTAGTATCGATAGAACGATAATTATTAAACTTATGACTCTTATCATTTTCAATCTAACTCAAATTATTAGCCATATTATGCTGCTATTATCGATAGAACGATAATTATTAAACTTTTAACTCTTATAATTTTCAATCTAACTTAAATTGTTATCCATATTATGCTGCTAGTATCGATAGAACGAAAATTATTATACTTGTTGCTCTTATTATTTTCAATCTACCTCTAATTATTTGGCTTATTATGCTGCTACTATCGATAGATCGATAATTATTAAACTTATGACTCTTATCATTTTCAATCTAACTCAAATTATTAGGCATATTATGCTGCTACTATCGATAGAACGATAATTATTATACTTACTACTCTTACTATTTTCAATCTAACTTAAGTTATTAACAATATTATGGTGCTGTTATCGATAGAACGATAACTATTAGACATAATAGTGTTACTACTATCAATCTAACTTAAATTATTAGCCATATTATGCTGCTACTATCGATAGAACGATAATTATTAAACTTATTACTCTTATTATTTTCAACCTAACGCAAATTATTAGCCATATTATGCTGCTATTATCGATAGAACGATAATTATTAAACTTTATACTCTTATAATTTTCAATCTAACTTAAATTGTTATCCATATTATGCTGCTAGTATTGATAGAACGATAATTATTATACTTGTTGCTCCTACTATTTTCAGTCTAACTGAAATTATTTGGCTTATTATGCTGCTACCATCGATAGAACGATAATTATTATACTTATTACTCTTAATATTTTCAATCTAACTCAAATTATTAGGCATAGTATGCTGCTGTTATCGATAGAACGATAATTTTATACATATTATTCTTATTCTGTTCAATCTAACTCAAAATATTAGCCATATTATGCTGCTAGTATCGATAGAACGATAATTATTATACTTATTACTCTTATTGTTTTCAATCTAACTCGAATTTTTGGCTATATTATGCTGCTAGTATCGATAGAACAATATTTATTATACCTATTACTCTTATCACTTTTAATCTAACTTAAATTATTAGCCATATTACGCTGCTACTATCGATGGAACGATAATTATTAAACTTATTACTCTTATTATTTTCAACCTAACGCAAATTATTAGCCATATTATGCTGCTAGTATCGATAGAACGATAATTATTAAACTTATTACTCTTATTATATTCAATCTAACTCAAATTATTAGCCATATTAGGCTGCTATTATCGATAGAACGATAATTATTAAACTTTATACTCTTATAATTTTCAATCTAACTTAAATTGTTATCCATATTTTGCTGCTAGTATTGATAGAACGATAATTATTATACTTGTTGCTCCTACTATTTTCAGTCTAACTGAAATTATTTAGCTTATTATGCTGCTACCATCGATAGAACGATAATTATTATACTTATTACTCTTAATATTTTCAATCTAACTCAAATTATTAGGCATAGTATGCTGCTGTTATCGATAGAACGATAATTTTATACATATTATTCTTATTCTGTTCAATCTAACTCAAAATATTAGCCATATTATGCTGCTAGTATCGATAGAACGATAATTATTATACTTATTACTCTTATTGTTTTCAATCTAACTCGAATTTTTAGCTATATTATGCTGCTAGTATCGATAGAACAATATTTATTATACCTATTACTCTTATCACTTTTAATCTAACTCAAATTATTAGCCATATTATGCTGCTATTATCGATAGAACGATAATTATTAAACTTTACACTCTTATAATTTTCAATCTAACTTAAATTGTTATCCATATTATGCTGCTAGTATCGATAGAACGAAAATTATTATACTTGTTGCTCTTATTATTTTCAATCTACCTCTAATTATTTGGCTTATTATGCTGCTACTATCGATAGAACGATAATTATTATACTTATTACTCTTAATATTTTCAATCTAACTCAAATTATTAGGCATATTATGCTGCTGTTATCGATAGAACGATAATTTTATACATATTATTCTTATTCTGTTCAATCTAACTCAAAATATTAGCCATATTATGCTGCTAGTATCGATAGAACGATAATTATTCTACTTATTACTCTTAATATTTTCAATCTAACTCAAATTATTAGGCATATTATGCTGCTGTTATCGATAGAACGATAATTTTATACATATTATTCTTATTCTGTTCAATCTAACTCAAAATGTTAGCCATATTATGCTGTTAGTATCGATAGAATGATAATTATTATACTTATTACTCTTCTTGTTTTCAATCTAACTCGAATTTTTAGCTATATTATGCTGCTAGTATCGATAGAACAATATTTATTATACCTATTACTCTTATCACTTTTAATCTAACTTCAATTAATAGCCATATTATGCTGCTATTATCGATAGAACGATAATTATTAAACTTACTAATCTTATCGTTTTCAATCTAACTCAAATTTTTAGCCATATTATGCTGCTAGTATCGATAGAACGATAATTATTAAACTTTATACTCTTATAATTTACAATCTAACTTAAATTGTTATCCATATTATGCTGCTAGTATCGATAGAACGATAATTATTATACTTGTTGCTCTTATTATTTTCAATCTACCTCAAATTATTTGGCTTATTATGCTGCTACTATCGAAAGAACAATAAGTATTATATATATTACTCTTACAATTTTCAATCTAACTCAAAGTATTAGCCACAAAATGCTGCTAGTATCGATAAAACGATAATTATTAAACTTACTGCTGATAACATTTTCAATCTAACTCAAATTATTAGCCATATTATGCTGCTATTATCGATAGAACGATAATTA
Source organism: Megachile rotundata (assembly GCF_050947335.1). Classification (NCBI taxonomy): domain Eukaryota; kingdom Metazoa; phylum Arthropoda; class Insecta; order Hymenoptera; family Megachilidae; genus Megachile; species Megachile rotundata. The sequence goes on along the minus strand of NW_027473487.1, from coordinate 60,070 downwards.
TTAAACTTTATACTCTTATAATTTACAATCTAACTTAAATTGTTATCCATATTATGCTGCTAGCATCGATAGAACGATAATTATTATACTTATTACTCTTATCATTTTCAATCTAACTCAAATTATTAGGCATATTATGCTGCTACTATCGAAAGAACAATAAGTATTGCATATATTACTCTTATTATTTTCAATCTAACTTGAATTGTTAGCCATATTATGCTGCTAGTATCGATAGAACGATAATTATTAAACTTATGACTCTTATCAGTTTCAATCTAACTCAAACTATTAGGCATATTATGCTGCTACTATCGATAGAACAATAATTATTATATATATTACTCTTACAATTTTCAATCTAACTCAAAGTATTAGCCACAAAATGCTGCTAGTATCGATAAAACGATAATTATTAAACTTATTGCTGATAACATTTTCAATCTAACTTAAATTATTAGCCATATTATGCTGCTATTATCGATAGAACGATAATTATTAAACTTACTAATCCTATCGTTTTCAATCTAACTCAAATTTTTAGCCATATTATACTGCTAGTATCGATAGAACGATAATTATTATACTTGTTACTCTTATTATTTTCAATCTTAATCAACTTATTAGGCATATTATGCTGCTAGTATCGATAGAACGATAATTATTAAACTTACTAATCTTATCGTTTTCAATCTAACTCAAATTTTTAGTCATATTATGCTGCTAGTATCGATAGAACGATAATTATTATACTTGTTACTCTTATTATTTTCAATCTAACTCAAATTATTAGCCATATTATGCTGCTAGTATCAATAGAACGATAATTATTAAACTTATGACTCTTATCATTTTCAATCTAACTCAAATTATTAGGCATATTATGCTGCTACTATCGATAGAACGATAATTATTATTCTTATTACTCTTACTATTTTCAACCTAACTTAAGTTATTAGCAATATTATGGTGCTGTTATCGATAGAACGATAATTATTAGACATATTAGTGTTACTACTATCAATCTAACTTAAATTATTAGCCATATTATGCTGCTAGTATCGATAGAACGATAATTATTATACTTACTACTCTTATTATTTTCAATCTAAGTAATATAATTAGCCACATTATGTTGCTAGTATCGATAGAACCATAATTATTATACATATCACTCTTATTATTTTCAGTCTAACTAATATAGATAGAGAGATAATTATTATACTTATTACTCTTATTATTTTCAATCTAACTCAAATTATTAGGCATATTATGCTGCTACTATCGATAGAACAATAATTATTATATATATTACTCTTAAAATTTTCAATCTAACTGAAAGTATTAGGCACAAAATGCTGCTAGTATCGATAAAACGATAATTATTAAACTTATTGCTGATAACATTTTCAATCTAACTTAAATTATTAGCCATATTATGCCGCTATTATCGATAGAACGATAATTATTAAACTTACTAATCTTATCGTTTTCAATCTAACTGATATTTTTAGCCATATTATGCTGCTAGTATCGATAGAACAATATTTATTATACCTATTACTCTTATCACTTTTAATCTAACTTAAATTATTAGCCATATTATGCTGCTACTATCGATAGAACGATAATTATTATACTTATTACTCTTATTATTTTCAATCTAGCTCAAATTATTATGCATATAATGCTGCTACTATCGATAGAACAATAATTATTATATATATTACACTTATTATTTTCAATCTAACTTAAATTGTTAGCCATATTATGCTGCTACTATCGATAGAACGAAAATTATTATACTTGTTGCTCTTATTATTTTCAATCTACCTCTAATTATTTGGCTTATTATGCTGCTACCATCGATAGAACGATAATTATTATACTTATTACTCTTAATATTTTCAATCTAACTCAAATTATTAGGCATATTATGCTGCTGTTATCGATAGAACGATAATTTTATACATATTATTCTTATTCTGTTCAATCTAACTCAAAATATTAGCCATATTATGCTGCTAGTATCGATAGAACGATAATTATTATACTTATTACTCTTATTGTTTTCAATCTAACTCGAATTTTTAGCTATATTATGCTGCTAGTATCGATAGAACAATATTTATTATACCTATTACTCTTATCACTTTTAATCTAACTCAAATTATTAGCCATATTATGCTGCTATTATCGATAGAACGATAATTATTAAACTTTACACTCTTATAATTTACAATCTAACTTCAATTGTTATCCATATTATGCTGCTAGTATCGATAGAACGATAATTATTAAACTTATTACTCTTATCATTTTCAATCTAACTCAAATTATTAGCCATATTATGCTGCTATTATCGATAGAACGATAATTATTAAACTTTTAACTCTTATAATTTTCAATCTAACTTAAATTGTTATCCATATTATGCTGCTAGTATCGATAGAACGAAAATTATTATACTTGTTGCTCTTATTATTTTCAATCTACCTCTAATTATTTGGCTAATTATGCTGCTACTATCGATAGAACGATAATTATTAAACTTATGACTCTTATCATTTTCAATCTAACTCAAATTATTAGGCATATTATGCTGCTACTATCGATAGAACGATAATTATTATACTTATTACTCTTACTATTTTCAACCTAACTTAAGTTATTAACAATATTATGGTGCTGTTATCGATAGAACGATAATTATTAGACATAATAGTGTTACTACTATCAATCTAACTTAAATTATTAGCCATATTATGCTGCTAGTATCAATAGAACGATAATTATTATACTTATTACTCTTATTATTTTCAATCTAAGTAATATAATTAGCCACATTATGTTGCTAGTATCGATAGAACGATAATTATTAAACTTTACACTCTTATAATTTTCAATCTAACTTAAATTGTTATCCATATTATGCTGCTAGTATTGATAGAACGATAATTATTATACTTGTTGCTCCTACTATTTTCAGTCTAACTCAAATTATTTGGCTTATTATGCTGCTACCATCGATAGAACGATAATTATTATACTTATTACTCTTAATATTTTCAATCTAACTCAAATTATTAGGCATAGTATGCTGCTGTTATCGATAGAACGATAATTTTATACTTATTACTGTTTTTATTTTCAATCTAACTCAAACTATTAGGCATATTATGCTGCTAGTAGCGATAGAACGATAATTATTAAACATATTACTCTTATCATTTTCAATCTAACTCAAGTTATTAGCCATATTATGCTGCTATTATCGATAGAACGATAATTATTAAACTTATTACTCCTATTGTTTTCAATCTAACTCGAATTTTTGGCTATATTATGCTGCTAGTATCGATAGAACAATACTTATTATACCTATTACTCTTATCACTTTTAATCTAACTTAAATTATTAGCCATATTACGCTGCTAATATCGATAGAACGACAATTATTAAACTTATTACTCTTATTATTTTCAAACTAACGCAAATTATTAGCCATATTATGCTGCTAGTATCGATAGAAGGATAATTATTAAACTTATTACTCTTATTATATTCAATCTAACTCAAATTATTAGCCATATTATGCTGCTATTATCGATAGAACGATAATTATTAAACTTTATACTCTTATAATTTTCAACCTAACTTAAATTGTTACCCATATTATGCTGCTAGTATCGATAGAACGATAATTATTATACTTGTTGCTCTTATTATTTTCAATCTACCTCAAATTATTTGGCGTATTATGCTGCTACTATCGATAGAACGATAATTATTATACTTATTACTCTTAATATTTTCAATCTAACTCAAATTATTAGGCATATTATGCTGCTGTTATCGATAGAACGATAATTTTATACATATTATTCTTATTCTGTTCAATCTAACTCGAATTTTTAGCTATATTATGCTGCTAGTATCGATAGAACAATATTTATTATACCTATTACTCTTATCACTTTTAATCTAACTTAAATTATTAGCCATATTATGCTGCTACTATCGATAGAACGATAATTATTATACTTGTTACTCTTATTGTTTTCAATCTTAATCAAATTATTAGGCATATTATGCTGCTATTATCGATAGAACGATAATTATTAAACTTATAACTCTTTTCATTTTCAATCTAACTCAAATTTTTAGCCATATTATGCTGCTATTATCGATAGAACGATAATTATTAAACTTATTACTCTTATCGTTTTCAATCTAACTCAAATTTTTAGTCATATTATGCTGCTACTATCGATAGAACGATAATTATTATACTTATTACTCTTTATATTTTCAATCTAACTCAAATTATTATGCATATAATGCTGCTACTATCGAAAGAACAATAAGTATTATATATATTACTCTTATTATTTTCAATCTAACTTTTCATTGTTAGCCATATTATGCTGCTAGTATCGATAGAACGATAATTATTAAACTTATGACTCTTATCAGTTTCAATCTAACTCAAACTATTAGGCATATTATGCTGCTACTATCGATAGAACAATAATTATTATATATATTACTCTTACAATTTTCAATCTAACTCAAAGTATTAGCCACAAAATGCTGCTAGTATCGATAAAACGAGAATTATTAAACTTATTGCTGATAACATTTTCAATCTAACTCAAATTATTAGCCATATTATGCTGCTATTATCGATAGAACGATAATTATTAAACTTACTAATCCTATCGTTTTCAATCTAACTCAAATTTTTAGCCATATTATGCTGCTATTATCGATAGAACGATAATTATTAAACTTACTAATCTTACCGTTTTCAATCTAACTCAAATTTTTAGCCATATTATGCTGCTAGTATCGATAGAACGATATTTATTATACTTGTTACTCTTATTATTTTCAATCTAAATCAAATTATTAGGCATATTATGCTGCTAGTATCGATAGACGATAATTATTAAACTTATTACTCTTATCGTTTTCAATCTAACTCAAATTTTTAGGCATATTATGCTGCTAGTATCGATAGAACGATAATTATTATACTTGTTACTCTTATTATTTTCAATCTAACTCAAATTATTAGGCATATTATGCTGCTGTTATCGATAGAACGATAATTTTATACATATTATTCTTATTCTGTTCAATCTAACTCAAAATATTAGCCATATTATGCTGCTACTATCGATAGAACGATAATTATTAAACTTTATACTCTTATAATTTACAATCTAACTTAAATTGTTATCCATATTATGCTGCTAGTATCGACAGAACGATAATTATTATACTTGTTGCTCTTATTATTTTCAATCTAACTCAAATTATTTGGCTTATTATGCTGCTACTACCGATAGAACGATAATTATTATACTTATTACTCTTAATATTTTCAATCTAACGCAAATTATTAGGCATATTATGCTGCTGTTATCGATAGAACAATAATTATTATATATATTACACTTATTATTTTCAATCTAACTTAAATTGTTAGCCATATTATGCTGCTAGTATCGATAGAACGATAATTATTAAACTTACTACTCTTATTATTTTCAATCTAACTCAAATTATTAGGTATATTATTCTGCTATTATCGATAGAACGACAATTATTAAACTTTATACTCTTATAATTTGCAATCTAACTTAAATTGTTATCCATATTATGCTGCTAGTATCGATAGAACGATAATTATTATACTTGTTGCTCCTACTATTTTCATTCTAACTCAAATTATTTGGCTTATTACGCTGCTACTATCGATAGAACGATAATTATTATACTTATTACTCTTATTATTTTCAATCTAAGTAATATAATTAGCTACATTATGTTACTAGTATCGATAGAACGATAATTATTATACTTATCACTCTTATTATTTTCAGTCTAACTAATATAGATAGAGCTATAATTATTATACTTATTACTCTTATTATTTTCAATCTAACTCAAATTATTAGGCATATTATGCTGCTATTATCGATAGAACAATAATTATTATATGTATTACTCTTAAAATTTTCAATCTTACTCAAAGTATTAGCCACAAAATGCTGCTATTATCGATAGAACGATAATTATTTAACTTACTAATCCTATCGTTTTCAATCTAACTCAAATTGTTAGCCATATTATGCTGCTATTATCGATAGAACGATAATTATTAAACTTTATACTCTTATAATTTACAATCTAACTTAAATTGTTATCCATATTATGCTGCTAGTATCGACAGAACGATAATTATTATACTTGTTGCTCTTATTATTTTCAATCTAACTCAAATTATTTGGCTTATTATGCTGCTACTACCGATAGAACGATAATTATTATACTTGTTACTCTTAATATTTTCAATCTAACTCAAATTATTAGGCATATTATGCTGCTGTTATCGATAGAACAATAATTATTATATATATTACACGTATTATTTTCAATCTAACTTAAATTGTTAGCCATATTATGCTGCTAGTATCGATAGAACGATAATTATTAAACTTATGACTCTTATCAGTTTCAATCTAACTCAAATTATTAGCCATATTATGCTGCTACTATCGATAGAACGATAATTATTATACTTATTACTCTTACTATTTTCAACCTAACTTAAGTTATTAGCAATATTATGCTGCTGTTATCGATAGAACGATAATTATTAGACATATTAGTGTTACTACTATCAATCTAACTTAAATTATTAGCCATATTATGCTGCTAGTATCGATAGAACGATAATTATTATACTTATTACTCTTATTATTTTCAATCTAAGTAATATAATTAGCCACATTATGTTGCTAGTATCGATAGAACGATAATTATTATACTTATCACTCTTATTATTTTCAGTCTAACTCAAATTATTAGGCATATTATGCTGCTACTATCGACAGAACAATAATTATTATATATATTACTCTTAAAATTTTCAATCTAACTCAAAGTATTAGCCACAAAATGCTGCTAGTATCGATAAAACGACAATTATTAAACTTATTGCTGATAGCATTTTCAATCTAACTTAAATTATTAGCCATATTATGCTGCTATTATCGATAGAACGATAATTATTTAACTTACTAATCCTATCGTTTTCAATCTAACTCAAATTTTTAGCCATATTATGCTGCTATTATCGATAGAACGATAATTATTAAACTTTATACTCTTATAATTTACAATCTAACTTAAATTGTTATCCATATTATGCTGCTAGTATTGATAGAACGATAATTATTATACTTGTTACTCTTATTATTTTCAATCTTAATCAAATTATTAGGCATATTATGCTGCTAGTATCGATAGAACGATAATTATTAAACTTAGTAATCTTACCGTTTTCAATCTAACTCAAATTTTTAGCCATATTATGCTGCTAGTATCGATAGAACGATATTTATTATACTTGTTACTCTTATTATTTTCAATCAAAATCAAATTATTAGGCATATTATGCTGCTAGTATCGATAGACGATAATTATTAAACTTATTACTCTTATCGTTTTCAATCTAACTCAAATTTTTAGTCATATTATGCTGCTAGTATCGATAGAACGATAATTATTATACTTGTTGCTCTTATTATTCTCAATCTAACTTAAATTGTTAGCCATATTATGCTGCTAGTATCGATAGAACGATAATTATTATACTTGTTGCTCTTATTATTTTCAATCTAACTCAAATTATTTGGCTTATTATGCTGCTACTATCGACAGAACAATAGTTATTATATATATTACACTTATTATTTTCAATCTAACTTAAATTGTTAGCCATATTATGCTGCTAGTATCGATAGAACGATAAGTATTAAACTTATGACTCTTATCAGTTTCAATCTAACTCAAATTATTAGCCATATTATGCTGCTAGTATCGATAGAACGATAATTATTATACTTATTACTCTTACTATTTTCAACCTAACTTAAGTTATTAGCAATATTATGCTGCTGTTATCGATAGAACGATAATTATTAGACATATTAGTGTTACTACTATCAATCTAACTTAAATTATTAGCCATATTATGCTGCTAGTATCGATAGAACGATAATTATTATACTTATTACTCTTATTATTTTCAATCTAAGTAATATAATTAGCCACATTATGTTGCTAGTATCGATAGAACGATAATTATTATACTTATCACTCTTATTATTTTCAGTCTAACTCAAATTATTAGGCATATTATGCTGCTACTATCGACAGAACAATAATTATTATATATATTACTCTTAAAATTTTCAATCTAACTCAAAGTATTAGCCACAAAATGCTGCTAGTATCGATAAAACGACAATTATTAAACTTATTGCTGATAGCATTTTCAATCTAACTTAAATTATTAGCCATATTATGCTGCTATTATCGATAGAACGATAATTATTTAACTTACTAATCCTATCGTTTTCAATCTAACTCAAATTTTTAGCCATATTATGCTGCTATTATCGATAGAACGATAATTATTAAACTTTATACTCTTATAATTTACAATCTAACTTAAATTGTTATCCATATTATGCTGCTAGTATCGATAGAACGATAATTATTATACTTGTTACTCTTATTATTTTCAATCTTAATCAAATTATTAGGCATATTATGCTGCTAGTATCGATAGAACGATAATTATTAAACTTAGTAATCTTACCGTTTTCAATCTAACTCAAATTTTTAGCCATATTATGCTGCTAGTATCGATAGAACGATATTTATTATACTTGTTATTCTTATTATTTTCAATCAAAATCAAATTATTAGGCATATTATGCTGCTAGTATCAATAGACGATAATTATTAAACTTATTACTCTTATCGTTTTCAATCTAACTCAAATTTTTAGGCATATTATGCTGCTAGTATCGATAGAACGATAATTATTATACTTGTTACTCTTATTATTTTCAATCTAACGCAAATTATTAGCCATATTATGCTGCTAGTATCGATAGAACGATAATTATTAAACTTATTACTCTTATTATTTTCAACTTAACTTAAGTTATTAGCAATATTATGCTGCTGTTATCGATAGAACGATAATTATTAGACATATTAGTGTCACTACTATCAATCTAACTTAAATTATTAGCCATATTATGCTGCTAGTATCGATAGAACGATAATTATTATACTTGTTGCTCCTACTATTTTCAATCTAACTCAAATTATTTGGCTTACTATGCTGCTACTATCGATAGAACGATAATTATTATACCTATTACTCTTATCACTTTTAATCTAACTTAAATTATTAGCCATATTATGCTGCTAGTATCGATAGAACGATAATTATTAAACTTATTACTCTTATCGTTTTCAATCTAACTCAAATTTTTAGTCATATTATGCTGCTAGTATCGATAGAACGATAATTATTATACTTGTTGCTCTTATTATTCTCAATCTAACTTAAATTGTTAGCCATATTATGCTGCTAGTATCGATAGAACGATAATTATTATACTTGTTGCTCTTATTATTTTCAATCTAACTCAAATTATTTGGCTTATTATGCTGCTACTATCGACAGAACAATAGTTATTATATATATTACACTTATTATTTTCAATCTAACTTAAATTGTTAGCCATATTATGCTGCTAGTATCGATAGAACGATAAGTATTAAACTTATGACTCTTATCAGTTTCAATCTAACTCAAATTATTAGCCATATTATGCTGCTAGTATCTATAGAACGATAATTATTAAACTTATTACTCTTATCGTTTTCAATCTAACTCAAATTTTTAGCCATATTATGCTGCTATTATCGATAGAACGATAATTATTAAACTTACTAATCTTACCGTTTTCAATCTAAATCAAATTATTAGCCATATTATGCTGCTAGTATCGATAGAACGATAATTATTATACTTGTTACTCTTATTATTTTCAATCTGACTCAAATTATTAGGCATATTATGCTGCTGTTATCGATAGAACGATAATTATTAAACTTATTACTCTTATCGTTTTCAATCTAACTCAAATTTTTAGGCATATTATGCTGCTAGTATCGATAGAACGATAATTATTATACTTGATACTCTTATTATTTTCAATCTAACGCAAATTAATGGCCATATTATGCTGCTAGTATCGATAGAACGATAATTATTAAACTTATTACTCTTATTATTTTCAACTTAACTTAAGTTATTAGCAATATTATGCTGCTGTTATCGATAGAACGATAATTATTAGACATATTAGTGTCACTACTATCAATCTAACTTAAATTATTAGCCATATTATGCTGCTAGTATCGATAGAACGATAATTATTATACTTGTTGCTCCTACTATTTTCAATCTAACTCAAATTATTTGGCTTACTATGCTGCTACTATCGATAGAACGATAATTATTATACCTATTACTCTTATCACTTTTAATCTAACTTAAATTATTAGCCATATTATGCTGCTAGTATCGATAGAACGATAATTATTAAACTTATTACTCTTATCGTTTTCAATCTAACTCAAATTTTTAGTCATATTATGCTGCTAGTATCGATAGAACGATAATTATTATACTTGTTGCTCTTATTATTCTCAATCTAACTTAAATTGTTAGCCATATTATGCTGCTAGTATCGATAGAACGATAATTATTAAACTTACTACTCTTATTATTTTCAATCTAACTCAAATTATTAGGCATATTATGCTGCTGTTATCGATAGAACGATAATTATTAAACTTATTACTCTTATCGTTTTCAATCTAACTCAAATTATTTGGCTTATTATGCTGCTACTATCGACAGAACAATAGTTATTATATATATTACACTTATTATTTTCAATCTAACTTAAATTGTTAGCCATATTATGCTGCTAGTATCGATAGAACGATAAGTATTAAACTTATGACTCTTATCAGTTTCAATCTAACTCAAATTATTAGCCATATTATGCTGCTAGTATCTATAGAACGATAATTATTAAACTTATTACTCTTATCGTTTTCAATCTAACTCAAATTTTTAGCCATATTATGCTGCTATTATCGATAGAACGATAATTATTAAACTTACTAATCTTACCGTTTTCAATCTAAATCAAATTATTAGCCATATTATGCTGCTAGTATCGATAGAACGATAATTATTATACTTGTTACTCTTATTATTTTCAATCTAACTCAAATTATTAGGCATATTATGCTGCTGTTATCGATAGAACGATAATTATTAAACTTATTACTCTTATCGTTTTCAATCTAACTCAAATTTTTAGGCATATTATGCTGCTAGTATCGATAGAACGATAATTATTATACTTGATACTCTTATTATTTTCAATCTAACGCAAATTATTAGCCATATTATGCTGCTAGTATCGATAGAACGATAATTATTAAACTTATTACTCTTATTATTTTCAACTTAACTTAAGTTATTAGCAATATTATGCTGCTGTTATCGATAGAACGATAATTATTAGACATATTAGTGTGACTACTATCAATCTAACTTAAATTATTAGCCATATTATGCTGCTAGTATCGATAGAACGATAATTATTATACTTGTTGCTCCTACTATTTTGAATCTAACTCAAATTATTTGGCTTATTATGCTGCTACTATCGATAGAACGATAATTATTATACTTATTACTCTTAATATTTTCAATCTAACTCAAATTATTAGGCATATTATGCTGCTGTTATCGATAGAACGATAATTTTATACATATTATTCTTATTCTGTTCAATCTAAGTCAAAATATTAGCCATGTTATGCTGCTAGTATCGATAGAACGATAATTATTATACTTGTTACTCTTATTATTTTCAATCTAAATCAAATTATTAGGCATATTATGCTGCTAGTATCGATAGACGATAATTATTAAACTTATTACTCTTATCGTTTTCAATCTAACTCAAATTATTAGCCATATTATGCTGCTATTATCGATAGAACGATAATTATTAAACTTATTACTCTTATCGTTTTCAATCTAACTTAAATTATTAGGCATTATATGCTGCTGCTATCGATAGAACGATAATTATTAAACTTATTACTCTTATTATTTTCAATCTAACTCAAATTATTAGCCATATTATGCTGGTAGTATCGATAGAACGATAATTATTAAACTTATTACTCTTATCGTTTTCAATCTAACTCAAATTTTTAGGCATATTATGCTGCTAGTATCGACAGAACGATAATTATTATACTTGATACTCTTATTATTTTCAATCTAACGCAAATTATTAGCCATATTATGCTGCTAGTATCGATAGAACGATAATTATTAAACTTATTACTCTTATTATTTTCAACTTAACTTAAGTTATTAGCAATATTATGCTGCTGTTATCGATAGAACGATAATTATTAGACATATTAGTGTCACTACTATCAATCTAACTTAAATTATTAGCCATATTATGCTGCTAGTATCGATAGAACGGTAATTATTAAACTTATTACTCTTATCGTTTTCAATCTAACTCAAATTATTAGGCATTATATGCTGCTGTCATCGATAGAACGATAATTATTAAACTTATTACTCTTATTATTTTCAATCTAACTCAAATTATTAGCCATATTATGCTGGTAGTATCGATAGAACGATAATTATTATACTTATTACTCTTATTGTTTTCAATCTAACTCGAATTTTTAGCTATATTATGCTGCTAGTATCGATAGAACGATAATTATTATACTTATTACTCTTAATATTTTCAATCTAACTCAAATTATTAGGCATATTATGCTGCTGTTATCGATAGAACGATAATTATTAAACTTACTAATCTTATCGTTTTCAATCTAACTCAAATTTTTAGCCATATTATGCTGCTAGTATCGATAGAACAATAATTATTGTACTTGTTACTCTTATTATTTTCAATCTAAATCAAATTATTAGGCATATTATGCTGCTAGTATCGATAGAACTATAATTATTAAACTTATTACTCTTATTATTTTCAATCTAACTCAAATTATTAGCCATATTATGCTGGTAGTATCGATAGAACGATAATTATTATACTTATTACTCTTATTGTTTTCAATCTAACTCGAATTTTTAGCTATATTATGCTGCTAGTATCGATAGAACGATAATTATTATACTTATTACTCTTAATATTTTCAATCTAACTCAAATTATTAGGCATATTATGCTGCTGTTATCGATAGAACGATAATTATTAAACTTACTTATCTTATCGTTTTCAATCTAACTCAAATTTTTAGCCATATTATGCTGCTAGTATCGATAGAACAATAATTATTGTACTTGTTACTCTTATTATTTTCAATCTAAATCAAATTATTAGGCATATTATGCTGCTAGTATCGATAGAACGATAATTATTAAACTTATTACTCTTATTATTTTCAATCTAACTCAAATTATTAGCCATATTATGCTGCTAGTATCGATAGAACGATAATTATTATACTTGTTACTCTTATTATTTTCAATCTAACTCAAATTATTAGGCATATTATGCTGCTGTTATCGATAGAACGATAATTAATAAACTTATTACTCTTATTATTTTCAATCTAACTCAAATTATTAGCCATATTATGCTGGTAGTATCGATAGAACGATAATTATTATACTTATTACTCTTATTGTTTTCAATCTAACTCGAATTTTTAGCTATATTATGCTGCTAGTATCGATAGAACAATATTTATTATACCTATTACTCTTATCACTTTTAATCTAACTTAAATTATTAGCCATATTATGCTGCTAGTATCGATAGAACGGTAATTATTAAACTTATAACTCTTATTATTTTCAACCTAACTTAAGTTATTAGCAATATTATGCTGCTGTTATCGATAGAACGATAATTATTATACATATTACTCTTATTATGTTCAATCTAACTCAAATTTTTAGCCATATTATGCTGCTAGTATCGATAGAACGATAATTATTAAACTTATTACGCTTATCGTTTTCAATCTAACTCAAATTTTTAGCCATATTATGCTGCTAGTATCGATAGAACGATAATTATTATACTTGTTACTCTTATTACTTTCAATCTAAATCAAATTATTAGGTATATTATGCTGCTAGTATCGATAGACGATAATTCTTAAACTTATTACTCTTATCGTTTTCAATCTAACTCAAATTTTTAGGCATATTATGTTGCTAGTATCGATAGAACGATAATTATTATACTTGTTACTCTTATTATTTTGAATCTAACGCAAATTATTAGCCATATTATGCTACTAGAATCGATAGAACGATAATTATTAAACTTATTACTCTTATTATATTCAATCTAACTCAAATTATTAGCCATATTATGCTGCTATTATCGATAGAACGATAATTATTAAACTTTATACTCTTATAATTTTCAATCTAACTTAAATTGTTATCCATATTATGCTGCTAGTATCGATAGAACGATAATTATTATACTTGTTGCTCCTACTATTTTCAATCTAACTCAAATTATTTGGCTTATTACGCTGCTACTATCGATAGAACGATAATTATTATACTTATTACTCTTATTATTTTCAATCTAAGTAATATAATTAGCCACATTATGTTGCTAGTATCGATAGAACGATAATTATTATACTTATCACTCTTATTATTTTCAGTCTAACTAATATAGATAGAGCTATAATTATTATACTTATTACTCTTATTATTTTCAATCTAACTCAAATTATTAGGCATATTATGCTGCTACTATCGATAGAACGATAATTATTATACTTGTTACTCTTATTATTTTCAATCTAAGTAATATAATTAGCCACATTATGTTCCTAGTATCGATAGAACGATAATTATTAAACTTACTAATCCTATCGTTTTCAATCTAACTCAAATTTTTAGCCATATTATGCTGCTATTATCGATAGAACGATAATTATTAAACTTATTACTCTTATCGTTTTCAATCTATTATTATTATTTGGTCCGAACCATCGCCAAGTTTGGGTTCCTTGACCCGGGTGCAGAGCAATCGCCTCTCGGCATGTCTTCTGCACCCGGCGTTGGATGGCCGGTGGGGGGGACAGGTTAGGCCAGGCTAGGCCCCTCTACCTTTCTCAACCGGGCTTGGGACCGGCTATGGCGGTTGCCCCCTAGAGGGGTACGCACATCCGTGGGAACGCGGAAGGCCCCTCCCTCTAGGGGGAGTTAGGTTTGGCTTTCGCTTCAGCTGAAACCATGCAAACGATAAAAATTGCCTAAGGAAGCGCAAGTTCCCATATAATGGGAGCGCGAACCAGACCCTATCATATGTAAGCTTAATAAATCAGTGTGTATATGAGGTCTAAATATCTCAAAAAGCTATATAAATGTAACTCATTATACTATATATAAGCCCATTTACACCGGAAATAAAATACCTAAAAATAGTATCCGAAACAGTATATATATCCCTATAAGCCTACTCTATCCTAACTCGCCCTATTATAGGGCCAGCTGTCATCCTAAATTTCTAGAATAGTTGTTGTATGTGGCGAAAGAAAAAGAACTAAAAATATTACATGTAAATTTGTAAATTCATTTAGCAATGAGTAAAGTAACGTACCTGTGCCCTCGTGACTGATTATCAGCCAATGTTGTAAGTGTAAAGATACAAGGATACAGCGTAACGGGCCGAAGCCCATTATTCATGTTATAAGGCCATCAAATACTAATTATTGAGTGCGAAGAATCAATTCTTCATATATATCCAAAAGATCAGACGTGCTAGATAATACCCAAAAAGTACCGATAGTGTAATTCTATACTAAGGTAACCTATTTCAATAATACCAAGTAAAAGAAGATAATATTAGTAGCGCTTGTGTAGAACATTCATATGTATAAACCACACAACAAAAATTGGTAGAAAAATCTAGGCATCACGCATAGACACCTAATAGACACCCTACTGTTAGTCCCATATTTAACCAAAAACACAAGCACAGCAGTTCATGTCCCTTATTGTTCAAGCATCCTATAACAATCAAAGCAAGATTTCCTATTACTCCAAAATAAGGGGTATCACAAACAAACAAGCGACCAGAACCGTCCCCTACATAATAACAGACAAAACTCTGCTCCGCTACTAATTTCCAATAGTATCAAATAATAACGTCACCCTGACAGTATAACAATAGACATCATGTCACTTACAACAGTTAACGAACCGTAACAAGCAAGCACTTTATGTAGATATAACCTATTGCACAGCTCAATTGCATAAATAAAAATCTGTAACCATCATGGGCGCTGGTATAATCCACAGGTTAAAACACGCCACATCACACACACTATTATCAGCTGCATACTTTTTTCACGCTATAAAATCCTCTATAATACTGGGACTAGACAGGCTATAATGACATCATAGTTTGTCCTGTGTTATAATGAAAACCCTTATCAAAAATATGGAAAGAAAAAACAAGTTCCCTATAAGAGGGAATAATTAAGTAACCAAAGGCAAACATTAATCGGTAGCCAACAATGGTTTAATTTATTCCTTATTCTAAATATGCGTATGCCAAACTCAATACAAGAGAGAATACCGATTAAGCTCCTTCATATACAAGCACCAATAAGAGTGAAGTCCAATTCTTTCATAGCATATCGTATATGCATATATGTATCTTTTACTATTGAGGTTCGCAAAGAAAACTCTCTTCAAGTCTTTTCTCACACTTCTAGCAGTCTAATAATGCTCCATAATCACCAGCACCAAAGAGACGATGCTTCCAGCGTCAACAAAGTTATCTTTAGACACGTAACCAATCATTTAAATAAATAGAATTAATGATTACAAATCTATCACTGTCCATATTCACATCAGAACAAACTCGTTCGTACGTCAGGAAAAGCATATCAACAATCTAGAATTACAACCAGCCCATTCACGGATAACCTTAGAATAAAATATATATATGAGTATACAGTATATATGTGTGGGTACACAAAAATTAGCCTTTAACAAGGCAAGCATGATGAAAAAGCAAAAAGAGTTACCAAAACCTCACCTGTCACTTCATCTAACAATTCTCAAGATCTTTAACCATGAGTCATTTCGGAAGACCGATTCACGTTAGAACGAGCTCGATCGTACATCAGAAACGATAAATCAGCCAATCAGAATTACGCCCGGCACATTCACATGGCCTGGCCATTTCATCCAACAGAGTTCATGTCCCTTAGCCATGAACCATATCACAAGACCAGTTCACATCAAGGCAAGTTCAATCCGAACTACAGATCAGCCAATCGGAATTACGCTCGGCCCATTCACGACCGGCCCTGGAGAGTCCAACTAGGAATTACAGCTACCTTCATGCCTATGCCCTTATGGGCTAACATAAATACTTATATAATACATGTGAATTATCAGCCAGATAGTAGTACAACAATTCACCTAAATTATCCTAGCTGAAATAAGGTAACCTAATTGGAAAATTTACTCATCCTGTGTCATCTAGAACAGTAGTCAAAGTCTAAAACCGTATGATATAGGATATAGAAACCCATTCATATCCAGTCCTAGCTAATGTCAACCTAAAAGTCCAAAATACTTTCGAGCCACTATCTCCAGTAACTGCCAAGCAATTCCCCCTTAAAACTTTGCAATTATATCGTAATAAAACCAAATCTGGCTTGAGGTTAAAGTAAATTATGTTATGTTACCTATTCACAAACACCACAATTAATACAAAGAACTGAGAAACTGCCCTATCGTCCAATGACTCAAAAATCCGTAGATATAACTAAACCCTACCTTATCCTATGTAAGGAAGAATGGAAATCCGCCTAGCCGGCAAAAACCACCAGATATTATAAGACTACAATGAATATTAATGATTCCATCCTTATCAGCGACCGACTAGGAAGGGTTTCAACCCACCGGTCAAATAAGTGATATATACTGCTCCTATGATAAATCCTTGAATCTTGTGATCTAATACAGCCGTGTAAGTAAAAATACCAGCATATCTCCACCGACGCTCTAATAACAGGACAGGGATCTACTATTATCAAGTATGATAGTAGAGATCCCTACCTTATCGACTGTCACAAAATATGAACTAGAACAAGCAAGGATTTAATATCTCCTTAAATAAGGTAGAAAAAGGTAATGCCCCAAAATTATTCAAGTGGTTTTAAATGCCGTTTGGAAATAAACACATAGACAAATCCTTAAAGAGTTGCCTGTTAAAGCCTCTTGCTGTCCTCAATTCTCGTAAGTGTATACTACCTATCCTATGCTAATGTACCTCTAGAAACATCAGAAACTAACAAAGTAGGAAACTAAACTAAATATCATCTTTTAAAGTTAGATTAAAATTAAATTATAGTTCCCACTTACCTTTATTAAGAAATCCATTATGATCTCCGACAACATAGATAACCAGAAAAAGATACAATAACGTACAATAAAAACATACATTACGACAGCACAGGAACAATACACAAGTACAGCAAAAACCTTCAAGCGAAAGCGTGCTTAGCGGGCAAATGTCCTGTCGTCCCGTTCCTTCTTACTGAGAATTTCCTCAGCAAACGTGGAGAAGGCTATCCAATTTTCCCTATCATGAAGCAGATAATTCTGCAACTCGCCAGTTCCTAGTAAAGTGTCCTCGGGGGGGATCTTATATTTCCTCCTAATCTCCCGCCAATGCACACAACGAAACATGGTATGTATCACGTCATCTGGCAAAAAACCGCAATACGGACAAGCTGCGGAGTCCCTCCTGCCAATTCTTTCCAGAAATTTATTAAAGGCCCCGTGTCCAGTAAGAACCTGGGTCAGATAATACGACACATTACCAAACTTCCTATTCTTCCAACGAGCAACATCTGGAATTCTTTTTCTAGTCCAGGCTCCAACGCCAGGGAAGCCAGTGTTAGTCCAGCGAAGTTGCCATTTGTTCATAATGTCTTTTTCTATTTCTTTTTTAATTCGACGTTTCAAAACCCTGTCATTTACACTACTTACATTAATATTGTCGCTGCACTGAACAAATCTATCTAGTGTTCCCGTCGTATTCTTATTCATCCTTTCAAAACTATTTTTCCTACCCAACGCTACCAAGTCTAGAGGGGGGAGGCCCGCGATAACTCCTGCCGCATCTCCAGAAGTAGTCCTGTACGCACAGCTGTTAAGCTGGGCGCATTTCCTGTATATTCTACTAACTATCTTTTTACAAAATGTGTACTCCAGTTTATCGGCCCAAAGCGGAGCAGCATATAAACTAATTGAAGTCACCACAGAAACCAACAGTGCCCTTCTTTGGGTCCTCGGGCCTCGCAAATTAGGTGTTATTTTCGCCAGATTACGAAGAGTGACCTCCACCTTCTTTTCAACATATTCCAGATGGTCTCGAAATCTAAGGAAAGGATCGAGAACCACCCCCAGGTATTTTATGTTCTTTTTGGGTCTAATATAGTCACCCTTGACCTTGACCGATTGGTCCAGCCAGGTTCTGTTAGTGGAGAGAACACCAAAAAAGATAACCTCAGTTTTGTTCGCGGAGATACTGAGCCCCAAGGATTCAATACTTGCAATAACTCTGTCTAAAACCACCTGAAGCTTCAGTATCGTTTTCTGAGGATCTTTCCCTGGCATAAGAACCAGGGTATCATCTGCATAACATAGGACTTTAAGCCCTAGAGCCATACACTTTTTAAGGATCCTATCATAGGCGAGATTCCATAACAAAGGCCCGAGGATTGATCCCTGTGGCACCCCTCTGGTTATTTCGAAACAATATTCCCCCCCTTCTAACGCGACCGATGCCGATCTTTTACTAAGATACGAATTAATCAGCGCGCATAGATATCGCGGAAGACCCATGTCTTCTAGAGCATCTCTAATCGCCAGCCAACACAATGAATTAAATGCATTTTTGATGTCTAACGCGACACCAATAATCTTTTGTTTTCTATCCTAACATGTTCTAATATAACTCCTAAGATCTACTAATGCGTGGACCGTTGATTTTTTCTTCCTAAAACCATATTGGCTCCTTGCCAGCCTAAAATTGTTAGCAACCCATGTTTCGATCCTGCCAGCTATTATTCGTTCGAAGAGTTTACCTACCTCGCTAATAAGCGAGATAGGTCTGTATTTCTTATCCTCCAGGTTAGAACCTTTCGGGAGCAAGACAATCTTAGCCATTTTCCAAGAAGCAGGAAATTTAAGTTCTCTGAAGGGAATGGAAAATAGAGTCACCAACTCATCACCCCTGCCTAAGGCCAGCATTTTCACTAGATTCCCGGGAGTCCCATCTGGACCCGGGGCCTTGCCAACTCTAATGGACTTGGCATGCTTAATTATTTCTTCCTTGGTCAAACGTAATTCCTCCCCAGCCTCTCTCCTGATCTGTTCCAGTGTACTATCCTCGTTTTCTGGAATTTCCGCGCCCGACGGAAACAGTTCCTTAATTATTTCAATCCCCTCAACACGAGGGATAGGTGGAGCAATCCTTTTAAATTTCTTAAAAATAATTTTATAAGCTAGCCCCCACACATCTCTATCTAAATCCTTTATCAAATCTCTCCAACATTTCAGTTTCTTCATCTTAATAATTTTCCTTAACTCACTTTTCCTTTTATTGTATAGGACTAGCGCATTCTGAAAACTAATAGGATCCGATTCCTTTTTTCTTTTGCGTCTGCAAAGGTACCGCGCAGCTTTGTTACACCTTTTCCAGACCTCGCTAACTTCCTTATCCCACCAATATGCATGCTTTCTCCTCTTATTAAGCCCCGATTGTCTCTTTCTAAAAAACTTATCGCATAACCTAGTGAAAATATTGCTAATTTCCCCCTCAACACTACCCCAATCTGCGCTATCCCCCAACCGTCTTTTCATTTCCATAAGCAGCCTAGAAAATTCCTCTAATAAAATACCTCTCTTCTTTTTCAGATCCTTTATAATCCAGCCAGGGAAGCCAGATACAACTCTCTCGAGATCAACGCCAGCTCTAGGGTTCTCATGGATCCTGAAGAAGATATATCTGTGATCACTGAGAGTCTCCTCCTCAACAACACGCCAACCGGTAATCTGTCTAGCCAGCACCCCAGTAATTAATGTAATGTCGACTGTGGAGGAACCTCTTCCTCCTTCAAAGGTAAGTACTCCAGGCTTATTAGCGCAGATGAAATTATTTATATCCATCCAAACTTCTATACTCTTTCCTCTGGGATCTATCCTATCCCTCTTTTTTCTTACTTCACTCCCCCATCTTAACGAAAATGCGTTAAAGTCCCCCGCCAAGATTATCTTATTGTTTCCTGAGTTTTTTTCTAGCCTCTTTACAGCAAGTGCTATTTCCTGCCAGCGGTTTTCAAACTCTGAAAGAGTAACATTCGGCGAAATATATGCTGAGATGATATTCAGTCCGCCATATCTACCGACAACATATGAAGTGCCTGTTTCCATTAAATTAAAGTTAGATTCCAATTTGCTGCCTAATATCGCTGCTCCCCTATCGTTACTCCAAAAGGCAAAAGAATTGCCTAAGCTCTTAGGAGGTTCACTTATAATTGCCAAATGAATATCTTCCCTCATAATTTTTGCTTTTAGCAGGTCAAAAGCAATAGGGGATCTATTTAAATTAACCTGGATAAAATCAACATAACCAGTCATTATAATAAGGACAAAGAGTACAGGTGACAAAAATAAGTTTATTAATCAATAAGGCGACCTATAACTATATGTGAATAATAATTAAACTTAAGACTAATTACACCAATAAATAAATAAATAAATAAGTTTAAAAACTAAATTAAAAACTAGATGAGTATCCGCGATAAGTAAATTAATCCTCAACTAAAAGTTTGTCCTATCTAAAAGTAGTACTGTCTATAGAGAACTGTCTAATTAGAAGAGGTATTCGCTGTACTCAGTTCCTAGTTCCTATTTGCTCTATTATCCGACTGCACGTCTTTATCAATCTGTCCCAAGTCTACATCCCCGGCTTTCGCCAGTTCATCCAATGCAAGCAACACTTTCCTAACCCGGTCCCGCTCATGCTCGTGATTGTCTGACTCACCGACCTCCTGCAATTTCCCCGTCCTTCCATCAATCTCACCCTTGGCTCCTTCTCCAACTTCCCCCTTCCTCTCATTGTAGTTATCTCCAGTGCTTTGCTCCTGTACATGGGGAACAAACATCCTGTCTCCTATCCTTTCCATCTTTTTGTTCTTTTCCTCTTCAAACCTTCTTCTGCACTCCACAGCGCCATGTCCGTTCCCACCGCAAGACCAGCACCTCACTAGAATTTTGGAATATCTAAAAACATTGCAGATAGACCATCCTATCCTAACGCTTTTCATTGCAATTAGTTCCTCTGCCGAGTCACGGGGAAGTTTCGCCAGAATTGTTTGAAAACCCTCAATCTCCCTCACAGTCCTAACGATCTCTATTTCCTGGGTTCCTAAAGTCTTATTATTGGATAACATTCCTACCAAAGCCTCCTTAATTTCCTCAACACTCAGGGAAGGGTCTATCCTCCTGATTTTAATTCCTTCCTTCGGTACAAGTTTAGCTACTTTTGCCCTGTCCCCAACTTTCTCTTTAATCCTATCTATCCAACCCTCTATTTGTTCCTCTTGCTCAATCTCGATTACAATACCTCCCCCTCTTGCTACCCTCATAGCCTTAACAGTGATATTATCTGGTGTGCCCATATCCTTTTTAAATTTGCTGACATCCTTAATACCCTCACTATCCATGTACTTAACATAAATGGCTTTATTTCTGTGCTTTCTAATATTTGCCTTGTCCTCCTTAACTAAGTTCCTAGCCATATCCCCGTTGCCCCTATCCTTTTCTTCCCATCTATTAGTTACCATACCTTTTAATCCCCCATCCCCCCGCATGTCGTTAGCCCTTCCTTCCTCTCTTTGTTTATCTTTATAAAAGTGCTCGTTGTCCCTAACCTTTCTACCCGATCCCCTCACCACCTCACTCCAATTCCTCCCTGCGCCTACCTCTTCTAGCATATCCGTCTGTGTTCCTATGGATCTAACCTCTCTTTTCCTATCCTTGTTCCTAGCTACCAATGTCCAAATCTCTTGATCAGAAATATACCTTCCCCTAATCCTCCTATCCCCTTCCTTCAAAACCTCAGGCCCCCCCTCTCTCCCCTAGGACTCTGTAAGTCAGGTTGAGGGTTACTTAAAGCCGGAGTAATTCTGGAAGCAACAGGGTCGGACTCCCGGTTAGTAAATCGTATCTCTTCTTTACCATTCCTTAAACAGTCCCTACTAAGGTGCCCTTTACTCCCACATGTATAGCAAACTCCCTTATCAAGCTTACAGGCCCAGGCAAGGTGAGACCTGGCTCCACATTTGAAACAGCGTCTATTATCCGTGTATTCAGAGATCCTACCCAAGGTCCAACCCAACTTTATCCTACCAGCCCGTAATAGCTCCTCTGCGACATCAGCAGGAAACTCAATGCAGGCGTTCTTGTTGCCCCTTTGCGAATTTTTAAAAAATATTATTCTAAAATCTTCAAAGTTCCCCTGTTCTTTAAGAATACCCCTTAGGTCCGCCTCCTCCAAATCCAGGTCAATGCCAGTTATCATGACCTTTTTCCTTCTTCCTAAGATCGCCTCCGAATCATAACCTATTTCCAAAAGCTTATTTTTTAAACTCATCAGCTGTTCATTTACTGCTAAATAAAATAAGACTCCTCTCCCCCCTCTTGTCTGCCTAATCCATTCTATCGTTATATTTCCTATATTAACTCTGCTTTTAATATCTTTCAATGTCTGTTGATAATCCATACCTTCCTTACAATCAATTTTAATAAAACCACCTCCCATAACCTCTCCTCCTTTCGTCATTGCACCTCTCTCCTCTACACCCTTGTTCCGACTTAACACCCCAATATCCGGATCCAGGTCATTTATTCCTAAGAGACCTTTTCCGCTCCACATTGTACGAGGGTTTTGTATCCCTTCCTCGACATAATTCGATCTCCTCTTCTGTGCCTGCTTACTCGTCCCACACGGGGAGTTTTCACTATCTGAGCTTCTATTATCATTTCTCGCCAACCTTTTCCTCTTCCTGTCAGTTTGAGGGTACTGTTCTCCCTCTCCTTCCTCTAATGTCGATAAATCTTTAACCTGCGAAAAACAAATATTAGATATGTTTTCCTTACCAGAACCCCCCCCCTCCAGCTGTCTAATCATTACAGAGCCTCTCATAATCAAATCTATAATATTTTTTAGCCTCACGCTACTGAACCTAGGTTCCCCTTTCAGTAACTCAGCCACTCCTTTCATGTCGTGCAACCAACACTTTAGTAACCTCAAGATCCCTGGAACGTCCTCCTCCTCCTCAGCCTTGATAAGGGCTAACATGTTGCACCTAATTGACTCAATAATTCTGATCTTTATTTCCCTTTTTAGGTTACCACTGGAGTTAACAAGGGCACCAATTTTTTCGGCAACATCTCCAACATCTGCCACCACTTTAGCAACTACAACCTCTTCTGGGATATCTCCACCGCTCACAGATGTACCAGCCGCCACGTCTGTCTGGCCATCCTCGCTCGCTATAGGCTTCTTGTAAGTAATAGGTTGCTCACCCTCTCTAGGTCCTTCCAATAAGCCACTCATCCTCCTATTCTCAGCTTGCTCAACCTCCTGTAACGAATCCTGTATAACATTATTTATTTCTGACTTACCTATACTAATCCTCCCAAGGAGTTTCTCATTGTTGTTACCGTCTCCTGCATCAGTCCTATTTATACTCAATTGCCTCTCCGCGCCAATTATATCAAACATATTTTCTAGTAGTTTTTTATTTGTTCCATCTGTAATATTAAATTGCTCCTGGCTGTCATCCCATGACTCAGCTCTGTCCAGAGTCGGCCATTCCTCCACCGAACCCCTCGCAACTCTGTTAGGGGTTGAGGTACTCTCCAAGGAGAATGTAGACGTCTTCTTCCCTAAAGCCCTTACAATCCTATCATAATCTCTTCTGCTTAGGGACTCTTGCCTCACTATTTTAGGCTTGCCTGTAGGTGTACTCAAATTAAGATTAGTAATAAAGTTTTTAATTGTAGGGTTAGATTTGTATTCACTCATAATGGTTCCCACGAGATTGGTCGGTCCAGATACTTCCAGAGTAGAGCCGCCATGCTCAGGAAGGCCATTTATACAACTGGGGGCGGCAGTTTCCCAGAGGAAGGCATGCTAGCAACTGATGCTCCCATCAGCCACGTGCCCGCGTATAGACCAGCTACAGGGGACACGCACCCTCATCGCCACAGCCAGAACTTGGGGTTAGGGATTTTTTATAGAGGTTATCATCCTCGCAGTCCAACCAACCAAGGTAAGACCCCCGCTCCTGCGAGACGTGACCACAGGTTTACGGTATACTAGGAGCTCAGATACCTCGGGATCGCTACTTCCCATACTACAAGTGTTTTCATACAACTTATAGCTCTTGAGGTTGCGCCGTGCCTCCGTTAGCAAGTGAGACATCATTGAAAGATACCCCACTCCCCAGACACCACCACGAGGAGGTGGAGGTCCGATTTGCGAGCTTGGAACTCGCCTTTTGGTGTCCATCGTTTTCAATCTAACTCGAATTTTTAGCTATATTATGCTGTTAGTATCGATAGAACAATATTTATTATACCTATTACTCTTATCACTTTTAATCTAACTCAAATTTTTAGCCATATTATGCTGCTATTATCGATAGAACGATAATTATTAAACTTTATACTCTTCTAATTTGCAATCTAACTTAAATTGTTATCCATATTATGCTGCTAGTATCGACAGAACGATAATTATTATACTTGTTGCTCTTATTATTTTCAATCTAACTCAAATTATTTGGCTTATTATGCTGCTACTACCGATAGAACGATAATTATTATACTTGTTACTCTTAATATTTTCAATCTAACTCAAATTATTAGGCATATTATGCTGCTGTTATCGATAGAACAATAATTATTATATATTACACTTATTATTTTCAATCTAACTTAAATTGTTAGCCATATTATGCTGCTAGTATCGATAGAACGATAATTATTATACTTATTACTCTTATTATTTTCAATCTAAGTAATATAATTAGCCACATTATGTTGCTAGTATCGATAAAACGACAATTATTAAACTTATTGCTGATAGCATTTTCAATCTAACTTAAATTATTAGCCATATTATGCTGCTATTATCGATAGAACGATAATTATTAAACTTCATACTCTTATAATTTACAATCTAACTTAAATTGTTATCCATATTATGCTGCTAGTATCGATAGAACGATAATTATTATACTTGTTACACTTATTATTTTCAATCTAACTCAAATTATTAGCCATATTATGCTGCTTGTATCGATAGAACGATAATTATTAAACTTATTACTCTTATCGTTTTCAATCTAACTGAAATTTTTAGTCATATTATGTTGCTATTATCGATAGAACGATAATTATTAAACTTATTACTCTTATCGTTTTCAATCTAACTCAAATTTTTAGTCATATTATGCTGCTATTATCGATAGAACGATAATTATTAAACTTATTACTCTTATCGTTTTCAATCTAACTCAAATTTTTAGTCATATTATGCTGCTATTATCGATAGAACGATAATTATTAAACTTATAACTCTTATCATTTTCAATCTAACTCAAATTTTTAGCCATATTATGCTGCTATTATCGATAGAACGATAATTATTAAACTTATTACTCTTATCGTTTTCAATCTAACTCAAATTTTTAGTCATATTATGCTGCTATTATCGATAGAACGATAATTATTAAACTTTATACTCTTATAATTTTCGATCTAACTTAAATTGTTGTCCATATTATGCTGCTGGTATCGATAGAACGATAAACATTATACTTGTTGCTCCTACTATTTTCAATCTAACTCAAATTATTTGGCTTATTATGTTGCTACTATCGATAGAACGATAATTATTATTCTTATTACTCTTATTATTTTCAATCTAAGTAATATAATTATCCACATTATGTTGCTAGTATCGATAGAACGATAATTATTATACTTATCAATCTTATTATTTTCTGTCTAACTAATATGGATAGAGCTATAATTATTATACTTATTACTCTTATTATTTTCAATCTAACTCAAATTATTAGGCATATTATGCTCCTACTATCGATAGAACGATAATTATTATCCTTGTTACTCTTATTATTTTCAATCTAACTCAAATTATTAGCCATATTATGCTGCTAGTATCGATAGAACGATAATTATTAAACTTATTACTCTTACTATTTTCAATCTAACTCAAATTATTAGCCATATTATGCTGCTATTATCGACAGCACGATAATTATTAAACTTTATACTCTTATAATTTACAATCTAACTTAAATTTTTATCCATATTATGCTGCTAGTATCGATAGAACAATAATTATTATATTTATTACTCTTATTGTTTTCAATCTAACTCGAATATTTAGCTATATTATGCTGCTAGTATCGATAGAACAATATTTATTATACCTATTACTCTTATCACTTTTAATCTAACTTAAATTATGAGCCACATTATGTTGCTAGTATCGATAGAACGATAATTATTATACTTATCACTCTTATTATTTTCAGTTTAACTAATATAGATAGAGCTATAGTTATTATACTTATTACTCTTATTATTTTCAATCTAACTCAAATTATTAGGCATATTATGCTGCTACTATCGATAGAACGATAATTATTATACTTGTTACTCTTATTATTTTCAATCTAACTCAAATTATTAGATATATTATGCTGCTAGTATCGACAGAACGATAATTATTATACTTGTTGCTCTTATTATTTTCAATCTAACTCAAATTATTTGGCTTATTACGCTGCTACTATCGATAGAACGATAATTATTATACTTGTTACTCTTATTATTTTCAATCTAAGTAATATAATTAGCCACATTATGTTGCTAGTATCGATAGAACGATAATTATTATACTTATCACTCTTATTATTTTCAGTCTAACTAATATAGATAGAGCGATAATTATTATACTTATTACTCTTATTATTTTCAATCTAACTCAAATTATTAGGCATATTATGCTGCTATTATCAATAGAACAACAATTATTATATATATTACTCTTAAAATTTTCAATCTAACTCAAAGTATTAGCCACAAAATGCTGCTAGTATCGATAAAACGATAATTATTAAACTTATTGCTGATAACATTTTCAATCTAACTTAAATTATTAGCCATATTATGCTGCTATTATCGATAGAACGATAATTATTAAACTTACTAATCCTATCGTTTTCAATCTAACTCAAATTTTTAGCCATATTATGCTGCTATTATCGATAGAACGATAATTATTAAACTTATTACTCTTATCGTTTTCAATCTAACTCGAATATTTAGCTATATTATGCTGCTAGTATCGATAGAACAATATTTATTATACCTATTACTCTTATCACTTTTAATCTAACTCAAATTTTTAGCCATATTATGCTGCTATTATCGATAGAACGATAATTATTAAATTTTATACTCTTATAATTTGCAATCTAACTTAAATTGTTATCCATATTATGCTGCTAGTATCGACAGAACGATAATTATTATCCTTGTTGCTCTTATTATTTTCAATCTAACTCAAATTATTTGGCTTATTATGCTGCTACTACCGATAGAACGATAATTATTATACTTATTACTCTTATTATTTTCAATCTAAGTAATATAATTAGCCACATTATGTTGCTAGTATCGATAGAACGATAATTATTATACTTATCACTCTTATTATTTTCAGTCTAACTAATATAGATAGAGCGATAATTATTATACTTATTACTCTTATTATTTTCAATCTAACTCAAATTATTAGGCATATTATGCTGCTATTATCAATAGAACAACAATTATTATATATATTACTCTTAAAATTTTCAATCTAACTCAAAGTATTAGCCACAAAATGCTGCTAGTATCGATAAAACGATAATTATTAAACTTATTGCTGATAACATTTTCAATCTAACTTAAATTATTAGCCATATTATGCTGCTATTATCGATAGAACGATAATTATTAAACTTACTAATCCTATCGTTTTCAATCTAACTCAAATTTTTAGCCATATTATGCTGCTATTATCGATAGAACGATAATTATTAAACTTATTACTCTTATCGTTTTCAATCTAACTCGAATATTTAGCTATATTATGCTGCTAGTATCGATAGAACAATATTTATTATACCTATTACTCTTATCACTTTTAATCTAACTCAAATTTTTAGCCATATTATGCTGCTATTATCGATAGAACGATAATTATTAAATTTTATACTCTTATAATTTGCAATCTAACTTAAATTGTTATCCATATTATGCTGCTAGTATCGACAGAACGATAATTATTATCCTTGTTGCTCTTATTATTTTCAATCTAACTCAAATTATTTGGCTTATTATGCTGCTACTACCGATAGAACGATAATTATTATACTTATTACTCTTATTATTTTCAATCTAACTCAAATTATTAGGCATATTATCCTGCTGTTATCGATAGAACGATAATTTTATACATATTATTCTTATTCTGTTCAATCTAACTCAAAATATTAGCCATATTATGCTGCTAGTATCGATAGTACGATAATTATTATACTTATTACTCTTATTGTTTTCAATCTAACTCGAATTTTTAGCTGTATTATGCTGCTAGTATCGATAGAACAATATTTCTTATACCTATTACTCTTATCACTTTTAATCTAACTAAAATTATTAGCCATATTATGCTGCTATTATCGATAGAACGATAATTATTAAACTTACTAATCCTATCGTTTTCAATCTAACTCAAATTTTTAGCCATATTATGCTGCTGTTATCGATAGAACAATAATTATTATATCTATTACACTTATTATTTTCAATCTAACTTAAATTGTTAGCCATATTATGCTGCTAGTATCGATAGAACGATAATTATTAAACTTATGACTCTTATCAGTTTCAATCTAACTCAAATTATTAGCCATATTATGCTGCTACTATCGATAGAACGATAATTATTATACTTATTACTCTTACTATTTTCAACCTAACGTAAGTTATTAGCAATATTATGCTGCTGTTATCGATAGAACGATAATTATTAGACATATTAGTGTTACTACTATCAATCTAACTTAAATTATTTGCCATATTATGCTGCTACTATCGATAGAACGATAATTATTATACTTATTACTCTTATTATTTTCAATTTAACTCAAATTTTTAGGCGTATTATGCTGCTACTATCGATAGAACAATAACTATTATATATATTACTCTTATTATTTTCAATCTAACTTAAATTGTTAGCCATAATATGCTGCTAGTATCGATAGAACGATAATTACTATACATATTACTCTTATTATGTTCAATCTAACTCAAATTATTCGCCATATTATGCTGCTACTATCGATAGAGCAATAATTATTATATATATTACTCTTATTATGTTCAATCTAACTCAAGTTATTAGCCATATTATGCTGCTAGTATCGATAGAACGATAATTATTATACTTATTACTCATATTATTTTCAATCTAAATCATATTATTAGGCGTATTGTGCTGCTACTATCGATAGAACGATAATTATTATAGTTGTTCCTCTTATTATTTTCAATCTAACTCAAATTATTTGACTTATTATGCTGCTACTATCGATAGAACGATAATTATTATACTTATTACTCTTATTATTTTCAATTTAACTCAAATTTTTAGGCGTATTATGCTGCTACTATCGATAGAACAATAACTATTATATATATTACTCTTATTATTTTCAATCTAACTTAAATTGTTAGCCATAATATGCTGCTAGTATCGATAGAACGATAATTACTATACATATTACTCTTATTATGTTCAATCTAACTCAAATTATTCGCCATATTATGCTGCTACTATCAATAGAACAATAATTATTATATATATTTCTCTTATTATGTTCAATCTAACTCAAGTTATTAGCCATATTATGCTGCTAGTATCGATAGAACGATAATTATTATACTTATTACTCATATTATTTTCAATCTAAATCATATTATTAGGCGTATTATGCTGCTACTATCGATAGAACGATAATTATTATACTTGTTCCTCTTATTATTTTCAATCTAACTCAAATTATTTGACTTATTATGCTGCTACTATCGATAGAACGATAATTATTATACTTATTACTCTTATTATTTTCAATCTAACTCGAATTATTAGGCATATTATGCTGCTACTATCGAAAGAACAATAATTATTATATATATTACTCTTATTATTTTCAATCTAACTTGAATTGTTAGCCATATTATGCTGCTAGTATCGATAGAACGATAATTATTAAACTTATTACTCTTATCGTTTTCAATCTAACTCAAATTTTTAGGCATATTATGCTGCTAGTATCGATAGAACGATAATTATTATACTTATTACTCTTATTACTTTCAATCTAACTCAAATTTTTAGGCATATTATGCTGCTAGTATCGATAGAACGATAATTATTATACTTGTTCCTCTTATTATTTTCAACCTAACGTAAGTTATTAGCAATATTATGCTGCTGTTATCGATAGAACGATAATTATTAGACATATTAGTGTTACTACTATCAATCTAACTTAAATTATTTGCCATATTATGCTGCTAGTATCGATAGAACGATAATTATTATACTTATTACTCTTATTATTTTCAATCTAGGTAATATAATTAGCCACATTATGTTGCTAGTATCGATAGAACGATAATTATTATACTTATCACTCTTATTATTTTCAGTCTAACTAATATAGATAGAGCTATAATTATTATACTTATTACTCTTATTATTTTCAATCTAACTCAAATTATTAGGCATATTATGCTGCTGTTATCGATAGAACGATAATTTTATACATATTATTCTTATTCTGTTCAATCTAACTCAAAATATTGGCCATATTATGCTGCTAGTATCGATAGTACGATAATTATTATACTTATTACTCTTATTGTTTTCAATCTAACTTAAATTATTAGCCATATTAAGGTGCTGTTATCGATAGAACGATAATTATTATACTTATTACTGTTTTTATTTTCAATCTAACTCAAACTATTAGGCATATTATGCTGCTAGTAGCGATAAAACGATAATTATTAAACATATTACTCTTATCATTTTCAATCTAACTCAAATTATTGGCCATATTATGCTGCTATTATCGATAGAACGATAATTATTAAACTTATTATTCTTATCGTTTTCAATCTAACTCAAATTTTTAGCCATATTATGCTGCCTTTATCGATAGAACGATAATTATTAAACTTACTAATCTTATCGTTTTCAATCTAACTCAAATTATTTGACTTATTATGCTGCTACTATCGATAGAACGATAATTATTATACTTATTACTCTTATTATTTTCAATTTAACTCAAATTTTTAGGCGTATTATGCTGCTACTATCGATAGAACAATAACTATTATATATATTACTCTTATTATTTTCAATCTAACTTAAATTGTTAGCCATAATATGCTGCTAGTATCGATAGAACGATAATTACTATACATATTACTCTTATTATGTTCAATCTAACTCAAATTATTCGCCATATTATGCTGCTACTATCGATAGAGCAATAATTATTATATATATTACTCTTATTATGTTCAATCTAACTCAAGTTATTAGCCATATTATGCTGCTAGTATCGATAGAACGATAATTATTATACTTATTACTCATATTATTTTCAATCTAAATCATATTATTAGGCGTATTGTGCTGCTACTATCGATAGAACGATAATTATTATAGTTGTTCCTCTTATTATTTTCAATCTAACTCAAATTATTTGACTTATTATGCTGCTACTATCGATAGAACGATAATTATTATACTTATTACTCTTATTATTTTCAATTTAACTCAAATTTTTAGGCGTATTATGCTGCTACTATCGATAGAACAATAACTATTATATATATAACTCTTATTATTTTCAATCTAACTTAAATTGTTAGCCATAATATGCTGCTAGTATCGATAGAACGATAATTACTATACATATTACTCTTATTATGTTCAATCTAACTCAAATTATTCGCCATATTATGCTGCTACTATCAATAGAACAATAATTATTATATATATTTCTCTTATTATGTTCAATCTAACTCAAGTTATTAGCCATATTATGCTGCTAGTATCGATAGAACGATAATTATTATACTTATTACTCATATTATTTTCAATCTAAATCATATTATTAGGCGTATTATGCTGCTACTATCGATAGAACGATAATTATTATACTTGTTCCTCTTATTATTTTCAATCTAACTCAAATTATTTGACTTATTATGCTGCTACTATCGATAGAACGATAATTATTATACTTATTACTCTTATTATTTTCAATCTAACTCGAATTATTAGGCATATTATGCTGCTACTATCGAAAGAACAATAATTATTATATATATTACTCTTATTATTTTCAATCTAACTTGAATTGTTAGCCATATTATGCTGCTAGTATCGATAGAACGATAATTATTAAACTTATTACTCTTATCGTTTTCAATCTAACTCAAATTTTTAGGCATATTATGCTGCTAGTATCGATAGAACGATAATTATTATACTTATTACTCTTATTACTTTCAATCTAACTCAAATTTTTAGGCATATTATGCTGCTAGTATCGATAGAACGATAATTATTATACTTGTTCCTCTTATTATTTTCAATCTAACTCAAATTATTTGACTTATTATGCTGCTACTATCGATAGAACGATAATTATTATACTTATTACTCTTAATATTTTCAATCTAACTCAAATTATTAGGCATATTATGCTGCTACTATCGATAGAACAATAACTATTATATATGTGGGATTCGGTAAAGGGGAATTAATTTTTGCGTGGTATGAGTGTGTGTGATGTACGAGTGTGAAACAAAAGAGTGTGAATGCGTAGTATAAAAAAACGCGACAGCGTCGAAAGGACAGTCTAGTCTTGGCCGAACCGTAGAAACGTGAACTATCAAATTTTGTATTCCTTTCAATTTATTAAATTATTTACTATAACTTTAATCCGTTTCTCATCTTCTTGCTCCCATCCTACATTTGGGGGCTCGGTCCGGGATAGAGAGCAGTGAGCGAAGAAGAAACGGAAGTAATAGTAACGGTGTAAAGTTGATAAAGTTGCGGTGTTTGTTCGGTGCGTACTTTTCCGGTAGATCGTGTCGTTCAACACGGTGTAGGCGAAGTGTATGTTGGCACTCGTCATCAGTTGTAAAGTTGTGAACGAATAACGGTTAAAGGAAAAAAGGAAAACGGTGGTGACGCGACCGAAGCATCGAGATTAAACAGTTGTATTACGTAGCATAGTGAAATTCGGAAGGAAGACAATGGCCACAGAACAAGTTGTTAAGTTGAATGAAGAAAAGGTGCAGGAAAATGAAATGTGTCCAGTGCGGGAAACAGTGCCGCGGGACAAAATCGACAAAATGAAAGTAGCCGAATTAAGGGATGAATTGAAGAAGATGCAATTATCTACGCAGGGGAAAAAACAAGAATTACGAGACAGGCTGACACGGTATAGCAGGACTCATACGGAAACCGAAGAGGAGACGTCCAGCGATGAGGAAGCGGACGAGACGATGGTAGCAGTACAGGATAAACAAGACGAATCATCCGAAGAAGATACCGAAAGCGAAGCAGAGGAAGAAGAAGCTATCAGGCGAAAACCGGCAGGTATTGCGCGAAGCGGCCGACGGCAGTCCGACGGTAGGTCAGAAAATAATTATATGCGAACGAGAGACAGATTTACAATTAAAGATGTAGAGGAAAGTATGTCACATTTTTCCGGAGACGATAAATTAGAAATAAATAAATGGATCGAAGAATTCGAGGACACAAGTCAATTATTAGAGTGGGACGATTTACAAAATTTAATATACGCGAAACGGCTACTTAAGGGGTCTGCGAAACAATTTATTAGTTTTCAAAAGGATATTAAATCGTGGTCCAAATTAAAAAGGCGTTTAATACGAGAATTTCAGACTAAAGTTAGTAGCGCAACAATTCATAAACAATTAATAAATCGGAAGCGACAACCCGGTGAAAGCGCACGAACGTATATGTACGCGATGCAAGGAATTGCAAGTCAGGGAAATATTGACGACGATTCATTAATAGAATATATAATAAGAGGTGTACCGGACGAAGAGTCAAACAAAGCGATTTTGTACGGCGCGAATACGTTGTATGAATTAAGAAAAGCGTTCGAAAAGTATGATAGAATGAAAGAAGCGGGTAGTCGGAAAGGGAAAATTGTTAAACAAGATACGATCCAAGACAAAAAAGTGATATTAAATAAGAAATTGCGTTGTTTCGTGTGTGGTTCTAGAGAATATGAATTAAAAGATTGTCCGAATAAAGAAAAGGGTCCGAAATGCTTCTCGTGTAACGAATTCGGTCATCGCGCGGCGGAATGCCGACAAACGCGAAAAGAAACGACGAAAATAACGAAAGTAAATTCAGTGGTTAGCTCGAGCGATAATTTAATTTCGGTAGACATTAACGGAATATCATATTCT
Organism: Megachile rotundata; assembly: GCF_050947335.1. NCBI lineage: Eukaryota > Metazoa > Arthropoda > Insecta > Hymenoptera > Megachilidae > Megachile > Megachile rotundata. Next base: position 24,345 of record NW_027473487.1, on the reverse strand, counting down.
GCATTGATAGATACGGGCAGCGAAGTAAATCTAATCAGGCGAGACGTATACGTCGAAATCGGTTCTCCGCGATTAGAAAAAACAAACAGAACGTTCGCAGGTTTCGGTAACGCTATAACCGCACCGATAGGAAAATTGTATTTAGACATCAAAGTACACGGTCAATCATGCCGCACGGAAACTTTTGTAGTCCCAACGTGTACGACAAACTCGAAAATTATATTAGGCGGCGAATTCTTAAAGAACGTTGAAGTATGTATACAGCGCGGTAACATTACGATCAAAGTATTGCCGACAAATGAGACGCGCGACAGTAATTCCTTGAACGGTAGCGAAACCGGTGGCGAGGCGATCCGCGAGGAAACAGAAGCAGAGCAGGTTACCGAGCTAATGAAACTCACCGAAATTGTACAAGATGAAATCGATGCGATTGAGCCGTTTAAAACTAAAATACAGGATATTATTTGTAATTACAAACCAGCAGAGCGCGTAACAACGAATGTAACAACTAAAATAACGTTAACGACTGACGAAATAGTATGCCAAAGACCGCGAAGATTGGCACCAAAAGAGAAAGAAATTTTGCGTACCCAAATCGACGAATGGTTAGAGAATGGTATTATCCGTGTGAGTAAGAGTGAGTACGCGAGTCCGGTTGTAATTGTGCCTAAGAAAAATGGAAAATATCGCGTGTGTATTGATTATAGGGAACTTAATAAGAGAGTTGTAAAAGATAGATTCCCAATGCCGTTAATAGACGATTGCATAGACGCGTTAGCCAATGCTCGTGTCTTCTCGGTGTTAGATTTGGAAAATGGATTTTTGCACGTTCCGGTTGCGGAGGAATCGCGAAAATATACTGCGTTTGTCTCTCCTCTGGGACAATATGAATTCAATAAGACACCGTTTGGGTTATGCAACAGCCCTGCTAGTTTTGTTAGATTTGTTAACGAAGTATTTGGAGATTTGATACGTAGAGGAGTTGTACTTGTATATATAGACGATTTAATTATTCCGGGTACAGACGAAATAGATGCGTTTTCTAAACTTGAGGAAACTTTGAAGGTCGCTAGTATAAACGGGTTAAAAATTAATTGGAAGAAAAGTAGTTTTCTAAAAAGACGTATTGAATTTCTCGGATATGAAATAGAAAACGGTTACATTAATCCGGCAAAAGAAAAGATAAAAGCCGTGCAGCGCTTTCCGGTGCCGAAACACAAAAAAGACATACAAAGTTTCTTAGGTTTAACGGGATATTTCCGAAAATTTATAAAAGATTACGCGAAATTAGCGCGACCTTTGTCGGACATATTAAAAGACTCGTGCGTATTTAGCTTCGGCGAACTACAAAGACAGGCGTTCGATGCGTTGAAGAATACATTGTCGCGAGAGCCGGTGCTTAAGATCTTTGATCCGCTTGCGACGACGGAGCTTCATACCGACGGTAGCAAAGAAGGGTACGGGGCTATATTATTACAAAAATCAAACGGAGAGAAAAAATTCCACGCCGTTCATTATATGAGTCGGAAAACATCAGACGCCGAGAAAAAAATGCATTCCTACGAAATAGAAATATTAGCAATTATCAATGCGTTAAAGAAGTTCCGCGTTTATTTATTGGGTTTAAATTTTAAAATCGTTACGGATTGTGAAGCGTTCAAAAAAACCTTGTATAAAAAAGATTTATCCCCGAAGGTGGCGCGATGGGCATTGATATTAGAAGAATATTCGTACGAAATAGAACATCGTCCAGGAGTGCGTTTGAAACATGCTGATGCTCTCAGTCGATACCCTGTAATGGTTATCGAAGACAAATTGATAGCGGTAATTCGCAAGGCGCAGGATGCGGAAGAACGTTTAAAGGTTATTAAGAAAATAGTCGCTAATGAAACATACGAAGATTATTTCCTCAAGAATGATATTTTAATGAGAAGGGTGGGAGAACGAGATCTCATCGTCGTCCCAACGAGCATGCAAACGGAGATAATCAGAAAAGTTCATGATAACGGACACTTCGGTGTTAGGAAGATGGCTGAAGAGTTAAAAAAAGATTATTACATATCTCAATTAGAGGAAAAGCTACAGAATTTTATAAATTGCTGTATACCATGCGTGTTAGCTGAAAAGAAAAAAGGGAAGAAGGAAGGGGAATTGACGCCCATACCTAAGGGAGAAAAACCATTGACGACGTATCATATAGACCATTTAGGACCAATGACCGCAACAAATAAATTATATAAATACTTATTTGTGGTAGTCGACGATTTTTCCAAGTTTGTATGGCTGTACACCACGAAGAGCACCGACGCCAAAGAAGTCATCGAGAAATTAACTATACAACAGCAAACTTTTGGGAGCCCACAACGCCTAATATCTGATCGAGGTACTGCGTTTACGGCAAAAGAATTCAAGAACTATTGTGACTCAGAAGGAATCGAACATATTCTCACAACAGTCGGCGTACCCAGAGGTAACGGACAGGTGGAGCGTATAAACCGAATTATCATACCGATATTAACAAAACTTTCGATAGAAGCCCCGGAAAAATGGTACAAACACGTCAGAAAAGTACAACAAGCGATAAACAGTACATATCAACGCAGCGTAGGCATGACTCCATTTGAAGTACTGATCGGTACGAGGATGCGGCATAAACAAGATTTAGAAGTTCAGAGACTGATCCAGCAAGAAGCAATAGAATTGTATAACGAAGAACGAGACCAATTAAGACAATTAGCAAAACAAAATATCATAAAGATTCAAGAGGAAAACGTGCGAAATCACAATAAAACATGTACGAAAGCCAGAGAGTATAAAGAAGGGGATCTTGTAGTGATCAAGCGCACTCAGTTTGGACCGGGCTTGAAAATTAAAAAGAAATTTCTAGGACCGTATCGGGTATCGCGCGTAAAACGAAATAATAGATACGAAGTTATTCGAATAGGGGACGATGAAGGACCAAAAATAACTAGTACCGCCTCAGATTATATGAAACCGTATTTAGATTTATCATCGGGGACCGAAGATAGGTCAGGAACGGCCGAGTGTGGGATTCGGTAAAGGGGAATTAATTTTTGCGTGGTATGAGTGTGTGTGATGTACGAGTGTGAAACAAAAGAGTGTGAATGCGTAGTATAAAAAAACGCGACAGCGTCGAAAGGACAGTCTAGTCTTGGCCGAACCGTAGAAACGTGAACTATCAAATTTTGTATTCCTTTCAATTTATTAAATTATTTACTATAACTTTAATCCGTTTCTCATCTTCTTGCTCCCATCCTACATATATATTACTCTTATTATTTTCAATCTAACTTAAATTGTTAGCCATAATATGCTGCTAGTATCGATAGAACGATAATTATTATACATATTACTCTTATTATGTTCAATCTAACTCAAATTTTTAGGCATATTATGCTGCTAGTATCGATAGAACGATAATTATTATACTTGTTACACTTATTATTTTCAATCTAACGCAAATTATTAGCCATATTATGCTGCTAGTATCGATAGAACGATAATTATTAAACTTATTACTCTTATTATATTCAATCTAACTCAAATTATTAGGCATATTATGCTGCTGTTATCGATAGAACGATAATTTTATACATATTATTCTTATTCGGTTCAATCTAACTCAAAATATTAGCCATATTATGCTGCTAGTATCGATAGAACGATAATTATTATACTTATTACTCTTATTGTTTTCAATCTAACTCGAATTTTTAGCTATATTATGCTGCTAGTATCGATAGAACAATATTTATTATACCTATTACTCTTATCACTTTCAATCTAACTCAAATTATTTGGCTTATTATGCTGCTACTATCGATAGAACGATAATTATTATTCTTATTACTCTTATTATTTTCAATCTAAGTAATATAATTATCCACATTATGTTGCTAGTATCGATAGAACGATAATTATTATACTTATCAATCTTATTATTTTCTGTCTAACTAATATGGATAGAGCTATAATTATTATACTTATTACTCTTATTATTTTCAATCTAACTCAAATTATTAGGCATATTATGCTGCTACTATCGATAGAACGATAATTATTATCCTTGTTACTCTTATTATTTTCAATCTAACTCAAATTATTAGCCATATTATGCTGCTAGTATCGATAGAACGATAATTATTAAACTTATTACTCTTACTATTTTCAATCTAACTTAAATTATTAGCCACATTATGTTGCTAGTATCGATAGAACGATAATTATTATACTTATCACTCTTATTATTTTCAGTTTAACTAATATAGATAGAGCTATAGTTATTATACTTATTACTCTTATTATTTTCAATCTAACTCAAATTATTAGGCATATTATGCTGCTACTATCGATAGAACGATAATTATTATACTTGTTACTCTTATTATTTTCAATCTAACTCAAATTATTAGATATATTATGCTGCTAGTATCGAGAGAACGATAATTATTATACTTGTTGCTCTTATTATTTTCAATCTAACTCAAATTATTTGGCTTATTACGCTGCTACTATCGATAGAACGATAATTATTATACTTGTTACTCTTATTATTTTCAATCTAAGTAATATAATTAGCCACATTATGTTGCTAGTATCGATAGAACGATAATTATTATACTTATCACTCTTATTATTTTCAGTCTAACTAATATAGATAGAGCGATAATTATTATACTTATTACTCTTATTATTTTCAATCTAACTCAAATTATTAGGCATATTATGCTGCTATTATCAATAGAACAACAATTATTATATATATTACTCTTAAAATTTTCAATCTAACTCAAAGTATTAGCCACAAAATGCTGCTAGTATCGATAAAACGATAATTATTAAACTTATTGCTGATAACATTTTCAATCTAACCTAAATTATTAGCCATATTATGCTGCTATTATCGATAGAACGATAATTATTAAACTTACTAATCCTATCGTTTTCAATCTAACTCAAATTTTTAGCCATATTATGCTGCTATTATCGATAGAACGATAATTATTAAACTTATTACTCTTATCGTTTTCAATCTAACTCGAATATTTAGCTATATTATGCTGCTAGTATCGATAGAACAATATTTATTATAACTATTACTCTTATCACTTTTAATCTAACTCAAATTTTTAGCCATGTTATGCTGCTATTATCGATAGAACGATAATTATTAAACTTTATACTCTTATAATTTACAATCTAACTTAAATTGTTATCCATATTATGCTGCTAGTATCGACAGAACGATAATTATTATCCTTGTTGCTCTTATTATTTTCAATCTAACTCAAATTATTTGGCTTATTATGCTGCTACTACCGATAGAACGATAATTATTATACTTATTACTCTTAATATTTTCAATCTAACTCAAATTATAAGGCATATTATGCTGCTGTTATCGATAGAACGATAATTTTATACATATTATTCTTATTCTGTTCAATCTAACTCAAAATATTAGCCATATTATGCTGCTAGTATCGATAGAACGATAATTATTATACTCGTTGCTCCTACTATTTTCAATCTAACTCAGATTATTTGGCTTATTACGCTGCTACTATCGATAGAACGATAATTATTATACTTATTACTCTTATTATTTTCAATCTAACTCAAATTATTAGCCATATTATGCTGCTATTATCGATAGAACGATAATTATTAAACTTTATACTCTTATAATTTACAATCTAACTTAAATTGTTATCCATATTATGCTGCTAGTATCGATAGAACGATAATTATTATACTTGCTGCTCTTATTATTTTCAATCTAACTCAAATTATTTGGCTTTTTATGCTGCTATTATCGATAGAACGAAAATTATTAAACTTTTAACTCTTATAATTTTCAATCTAACTTAAATTGTTATCCATATTATGCTGCTAGCATCGATAGAGCGATAATTATTATACTTGTTGCTCTTATTATTTCAATCTAACTCAAATTATTTGGCTTATTATGCTGCTACTATCGATAGAACGATAATTATTATAATTATTACTCTTATTATTTTCAATCTAAGTAATATAATTAGCCACATTATGTTGCTAGTATCGATAGAACGATAATTATTATACTTATCACTCTTATTATTTTCAGTCTAACTAATGTAGATAGAGCTATAATTATTATACTTATTACTCTTATTATTTTCAATCTAACTCAAATTATTAGGCATATTATGCTGCTACTATCGATAGAACGATAATTATTATACTTGTTACTCTTATTATTTTCAATCTAAGTAATATAATTAGCCACATTATGTTGCTAGTATCGATAGAACGATAGTTATTATACTTATCAATCTTATTATTTTCAATCTAACTCAAATTATTAGCCATATTATGCTGCTATTATCGATAGAACGATAATTATTAAACTTTATACTCTTATAATTTACAATCTAACTTAAATTGTTATCCATATTATGCTGCTAGCATCGATAGAGCGATAATTATTATACTTGTTGCTCTTATTATTTCAATCTAACTCAAATTATTTGGCTTATTATGCTGCTACTATCGATAGAACGATAATTATTATAATTATTACTCTTATTATTTTCAATCTAACTGAAATTATTAGGCATATTATGCTGCTACTATCGATAGAACAATAATTATTATATATATTACTCTTATTATGTTCAATCTAACTCAAGTTATTAGCCATATTATGCTGCTAGTATCGATAGAACGATAATTATTATACTTATTACTCATATTATTTTCAATCTAAATCATATTATTAGGCGTATTATGCTGCTACTATCGATAGAACGATAATTATTATACTTGTGCCTCTTATTATTTTCAATCTAACTCAAATTATTTGACTTATTATGCTGCTACTATCGATAGAACGATAATTATTATACTTATTACTCTCAATATTTTCAATATAACTCAAATTATTAGGCATATTATGCTGCTACTATCGATAGAACAATAACTATTATATATATTACTCTTATTATTTTCAATCTAACTTAAATTGTTAGCCATAATATGCTGCTATTTTCGATAGAACAATAATTATTATATATATTACTCTTATTATGTTCAATCTAACTCAAATTATTAGCCATATTATGCTGCTACTTTCGATAGAACAATAATTATTATATATATTACTCTTATTATGTTCAATCTAACTCAAGTTATTAGCCATATTATGCTGCTAGTATCGATAGAACGATAATTATTAAACTTATTACTCTTATCGTTTTCAATCTAACTCAAATTTTTGGGCATATTATGCTGCTAGTATCGATAGAACGATAATTATTATACTTGTTACTCTTATTATTTTCAATCTAACGCAAATTATTAGCTATATTATGCTGCTAGTATCGATAGAACGATAATTATTAAACTTATTACTCTTATTATATTCAATCTAACTCAAATTATTAGCCATATTATGCTGCTATTATCGATAGAATGATAATTATTAATCTTTATACTCTTATAATTTTCAATCTAACTTAAATTGTTATCCATATTATGCTGCTAGTATCGATAGAACGATAATTATTATACTTATTACTCTTATTATTTTCAATCTAAGTAATATAATTAGCCACATTATGTTGCTAGTATCGATAGAACGATAATTATTATACTTATCACTCTTATTATTTTCAGTCTAACTAATATAGATAGAGCGATAATTATTATACTTATTACTCTTAATATTTTCAATCTAACTCAAATTATTAGGCATATTATGCTGCTGTTATCGATAGAACGATAATTTTATACATATTATTCTTATTCGGTTCAATCTAACTCAAAATATTAGCCATATTATGCTGCTAGTATCGATAGAACGATAATTATTATACTCGTTGCTCCTACTATTTTCAATCTAACTCAGATTATTTGGCTTATTACGCTGCTACTATCGATAGAACGATAATTATTATACTTATTACTCTTATTATTTTCAATCTAACTCAAATTATTAGGCATATTATGCTGCTAGTATCGATAGAACGATAATTATTATACTTGTTACTCTTATTATTTTCAATCTAACGCAAATTATTAGCCATATTATGCTGCTAGTATCGATAGAACGATAATTATTAAACTTATTACTCTTATTATATTCAATCTAACTCAAATTATTAGCCATATTATGCTGCTATTATCGATAGAACGATAATTATTAATCTTTATACTCTTATAATTTTCAATCTAACTTAAATTGTTATCCATATTATGCTGCTAGTATCGATAGAACGATAATTATTATACTTGTTGCTCCTACTATTTTCAATCTAACTCAAATTATTTGGCTTATTACGCTGCTACTATCGATAGAACGATAATTATTATACTTATTACTCTTATTATTTTCAATCTAAGTAATATAATTAGCCACATTATGCTGCTAGTATCGATAGAACGATAATTATTATACTTATCACTCTTATTATTTTCAGTCTAACTAATGTAGATAGAGCTATAATTATTATACTTATTACTCTTATTATTTTCAATCTAACTCAAATTATTAGGCATATTATGCTGCTACTATCGATAGAACGATAATTATTATACTTGTTACTCTTATTATTTTCAATCTAAGTAATATAATTAGCCACATTATGTTGCTAGTATCGATAGAACGATAGTTATTATACTTATCACTCTTATTATTTTCAGTCTAACTAATATAGATAGAGCGATAATTATTATACTTATTACTCTTAATATTTTCAATCTAACTCAAATTATTAGGCATATTATGCTGCTGTTATCGATAGAACGATAATTTTATACATATTATTCTTATTCGGTTCAATCTAACTCAAAATATTAGCCATATTATGCTGCTAGTATCGATAGAACGATAATTATTATACTCGTTGCTCCTACTATTTTCAATCTAACTCAGATTATTTGGCTTATTACGCTGCTACTATCGATAGAACGATAATTATTATACTTATTACTCTTATTATTTTCAATCTAACTCAAATTATTAGGCATATTATGCTGCTAGTATCGATAGAACGATAATTATTAAACTTATTACTCTTATTATATTCAATCTAACTCAAATTATTAGCCATATTATGCTGCTATTATCGATAGAACGATAATTATTAAACTTTATACTCTTATAATTTTCAATCTAACTTAAATTGTTATCCATATTATGCTGCTAGTATCGATAGAACGATAATTATTATACTTATTACTCTTATTATTTTCAATCTAAGTAATATAATTAGCCACATTATGTTGCTAGTATCGATAGAACGATAATTATTATACTTATCACTCTTATTATTTTCAGTCTAACTAATATAGATAGAGCTATAATTATTATACTTATTACTCTTATTATTTTCAATCTAACTCAAATTATTAGGCATATTATGCTGCTACTATCGATAGAACGATAATTATTATACTTGTTACTCTTATTATTTTCAATCTAAGTAATATAATTAGCCACATTATGTTGCTAGTATCGATAGAACGATAATTATTATACTTATCACTCTTATTATTTTCAGTCTAACTAATGTAGATAGAGCTATAATTATTATACTTATTACTCTTATTATTTTCAATCTAACTCAAATTATTAGGCATATTATGCTGCTGTTATCGATAGAACGATAATTTTATACATATTATTCTTATTCGGTTCAATCTAACTCAAAATATTAGCCATGTTATGCTGCTAGTATCGATAGAACGATAATTATTATACTCGTTGCTCCTACTATTTTCAATCTAACTCAGATTATTTGGCTTATTACGCTGCTACTATCGATAGAACGATAATTATTATACTTATTACTCTTATTATTTTCAATCTAACTCAAATTATTAGGCATATTATGCTGCTAGTATCGATAGAACGATAATTATTAAACTTATTACTCTTATTATATTCAATCTAACTCAAATTATTAGCCATATTATGCTGCTATTATCGATAGAACGATAATTATTAAACTTTATACTCTTATAATTTACAATCTAACTTAAATTGTTATCCATATTATGCTGCTAGTATCGATAGAACTATAATTATTATACTTGTTGCTCCTACTATTTTCAATCTAACTCAAATTATTTGGCTTATTACGCTGCTACTATCGATAGAACGATAATTATTATACTTATTACTCTTATTATTTTCAATTTAAGTAATATAATTAGCCACATTATGTTGCTAGTATCGATAGAACGATAATTATTATACTTATCACTCTTATTATTTTCAGTCTAACTAATATAGATAGAGCTATAATTATTATACTTATTACTCTTATTATTTTCAATCTAACTCAAATTATTAGGCATATTATGCTGCTGTTATCGATAGAACGATAATTATTAAACTTTATACTTTTATAATTTACAATCTAACTTAAATTGTTATCCATATTATGCTGCTAGTATCGATAGAACGATAATTATTATACTTGTTGCTCTTATTATTTTCAATCTAACTCAAATTATTTGGCTTATTATGGTGCTACTATCGATAGAACGATAATTATTATACTTATTACTCTAATCACTTTTTATATAACTTAAATTATTAGCTATATTATGCTGCTAGTATCGATAGAACGATAATTATTAAACTTATTACTCTTATTATTTTCAACCTAACTTAAGTTATTAGCAATATTATGCTGCTGTTATCGATAGAACGATAATTAGTATACTTATTACTCTTACTATTTTCAACCTAACTTAAGTTATTAGCAATATTATGCTGCTGTTATCGATAGAACGATAATTATTAGACATATTAGTGTCGCTACTATCAATCTAACTTAAATTGTTATCCATATTATGCTGCTAGTATCGATAGAACGATAATTATTATACTTGTTGCTCCTACTATTTTCAATCTAACTCAAATTATTAGGCATATTATGCTGCTACTATCGATAGAACCATAACTATTATACTTGTTGCTCTTATTATATTCAATCTAACTCAAATTATTCGGCTTATTACGCTGCTACTATCGATAGAACGATAATTATTATACTTATTACTCTTATTATTTTCAATCTAAGTAATATAATTAGCCACATTATGTTGCTAGTATCGATAGAACGATAATTATTATACTTATCACTCTTATTATTTTCAGTCTAACTAATGTAGATAGAGCTATAATTATTATACTTATTACTCTTATTATTTTCAATCTAACTCAAATTATTAGGCATATTATGCTGCTGTTATCGATAGAACGATAATTATTAAACTTTATACTCTTATAATTTACAATCTAACTTAAATTGTTATCCATATTATGCTGCTAGTATCGATAGAACGATAATTATTATACTTGTTGCTCTTATTATTTTCAATCTAACTCAAATTATTTGGCTTATTATGCTGCTATTATCGATAGAACGAAAATTATTAAACTTTTAACTCTTATAATTTTCAATCTAACTTAAATTGTTATCCATATTATGCTGCTAGTATCGATAAAGCGATAATTATTATACTTGTTGCTCTTATTATTTTCAATCTAACTCAAATTTTTTGGCTTATTATGCTGCTACTATCGATAGAACGATAATTATTATAATTATTACTCTTATTATTTTCAATCTAACTCAAATTATTAGGCATATTATGCCGCTAGTATCGATAGAACGATAATTATTAAACTTATTACTCTTATTATATTCAATCTAACTCAAATTATTAGCCATATTATGCTGCTATTATCGATAGAACGATAATTATTAAACTTTATACTCTTATAATTTACAATCTAACTTAAATTGTTATCCATATTATGCTGCTAGTATCGATAGAACTATAATTATTATACTTGTTGCTCCTACTATTTTCAATCTAACTCAAATTATTTGGCTTATTACGCTGCTACTATCGATAGAACGATAATTATTATACTTATTACTCTTATTATTTTCAATCTAAGTAATATAATTAGCCACATTATGTTGCTAGTATCGATAGAACGATAATTATTATACTTATCACTCTTATTATTTTCAGTCTAACTAATATAGATAGAGCTATAATTATTATACTTATTACTCTTATTATTTTCAATCTAACTCAAATTATTAGGCATATTATGCTGCTGTTATCGATAGAACGATAATTATTAAACTTTATACTCTTATAATTTACAATCTAACTTAAATTGTTATCCATATTATGCTGCTAGTATCGATAGAACGATAATTATTATACTTGTTGCTCTTATTATTTTCAATCTAACTCAAATTATTTGGCTTATTATGGTGCTACTATCGATAGAACGATAATTATTATACTTATTACTCTAATCACTTTTTATATAACTTAAATTATTAGCTATATTATGCTGCTAGTATCGATAGAACGATAATTATTAAACTTATTACTCTTATTATTTTCAACCTAACTTAAGCTATTAGCAATATTATGCTGCTGTTATCGATAGAACGATAATTAGTATACTTATTACTCTTACTATTTTCAACCTAACTTAAGTTATTAGCAATATTATGCTGCTGTTATCGATAGAACGATAATTATTAGACATATTAGTGTCGCTACTATCAATCTAACTTAAATTGTTATCCATATTATGCTGCTAGTATCGATAGAACGATAATTATTATACTTGTTGCTCCTACTATTTTCAATCTAACTCAAATTATTAGGCATATTATGCTGCTACTATCGATAGAACCATAACTATTATACTTGTTGCTCTTATTATATTCAATCTAACTCAAATTATTCGGCTTATTATGCTGCTACTATCGATAGAACGATAATTATTATACTTAATACTCTTATTGTTTTCAATCTAACTCGAATTTTTAGCTATATTAAGCTGCTAGTATCGATAGAACAATATTTATTATACCTATTACTCTTATCACTTTTAATCTAACTTAAATTATTAGCCATATTATGCTGCTACTATCGATAGAACAATAATTATTAAACTTATTACTCTTATTATTTTCAATCTAACTCAAATTACTAGCCATATTATGCTGCTATTATCGATAGAACGATAATTATTAAACTTTATACTCTTATAATTTTCAATCTAACTTAAATTGTTATCCATATTATGCTGCTAGTATCGATAGAACGATAATTATTATACTTGTTGCTCCTACTATTTTCAATCTAACTCAAATTATTTGGCTTATTACGCTGCTACTATCGATAGAACGATAATTATTATACTTATTACTCTTATTATTTTCAATCTAAGTAATATAATTAGCCACATTATGTTGCTAGTATCGATAGAACGATAATTATTATACTTATCACTCTTATTATTTTCAGTCTAACTAATGTAGATAGAGCTATAATTATTATACTTATTACTCTTATTATTTTCAATCTAACTCAAATTATTAGGCATATTATGCTGCTGTTATCGATAGAACGATAATTATTAAACTTTATACTCTTATAATTTACAATCTAACTTAAATTGTTATCCATATTATGCTGCTAGTATCGATAGAACGATAATTATTATACTTGTTGCTCTTATTATTTTCAATCTAACTCAAATTATTTGGCTTATTATGCTGCTATTATCGATAGAACGAAAATTATTAAACTTTTAACTCTTATAATTTTCAATCTAACTTAAATTGTTATCCATATTATGCTGCTAGTATCGATAAAGCGATAATTATTATACTTGTTGCTCTTATTATTTTCAATCTAACTCAAATTATTTGGCTTATTATGCTGCTACTATCGATAGAACGATAATTATTATAATTATTACTCTTATTATTTTCAATCTAACTCAAATTATTAGGCATATTATGCCGCTACTATCGATAGAACAATAATTATTAAACTTATTACTCTTATTATATTCAATCTAACTCAAATTATTAGCCATATTATGCTGCTATTATCGATAGAACGATAATTATTAATCTTTATACTCTTATAATTTTCAATCTAACTTAAATTGTTATCCATATTATGCTGCTAGTATCGATAGAACGATAATTATTATACTTGTTGCTCCTACTATTTTCAATCTAACTCAAATTATTTGGCTTATTACGCTGCTACTATCGATAGAACGATAATTATTATACTTATTACTCTTATTATTTTCAATCTAAGTAATATAATTAGCCACATTATGTTGCTAGTATCGATAGAACGATAATTATTATACTTATCACTCTTATTATTTTCAGTCTAACTAATGTAGATAGAGCGATAATTATTATACTTATTACTCTTATTATTTTCAATCTAACTCAAATTATTAGGCATATTATGCTGCTATTATCGATAGAACAATAATTATTATATATATTACTCTTAAAATTTTCAATCTAACTCAAAGTATTCGCCACAAAATGCTGCTAGTATCGATAAAACGATAATTATTAAACTTATTGCTGATAACATTTTCAATCTAACTTAAATTATTAGCCATATTATGCTGCTAGTATCGATAGAACGATAATTATTATACTTATTACTCTTATTATTTTAAATCTAAGTAATATAATTAGCCACATTATGTTGCTAGTATCGATAGAACGATAATTATTATACTTATCACTCTTATTATTTTCAGTCTAACTAATATAGATAGAGCGATAATTATTATACTTATTACTCTTAATATTTTCAATCTAACTCAAATTATTAGGCATATTATGCTGCTGTTATCGATAGAACGATAATTTTATACATATTATTCTTATTCGGTTCAATCTAACTCAAAATATTAGCCATATTATGCTGCTAGTATCGATAGAACGATAATTATTATACTCGTTGCTCCTACTATTTTCAATCTAACTCAGATTATTTGGCTTATTACGCTGCTACTATCGATAGAACGATAATTATTATACTTATTACTCTTATTATTTTCAATCTAACTCAAATTATTAGCCATATTATGCTGCTATTATCGATAGAACGATAATTATTAAACTTTATACTCTTATAATTTACAATCTAACTTAAATTGTTATCCATATTATGCTGCTAGTATCGATAGAACGATAATTATTATACTTGTTGCTCTTATTATTTTCAATCTAACTCAAATTATTTGGCTTTTTATGCTGCTATTATCGATAGAACGAAAATTATTAAACTTTTAACTCTTATAATTTTCAATCTAACTTAAATTGTTATCCATATTATGCTGCTAGCATCGATAGAGCGATAATTATTATACTTGCTGCTCTTATTATTTCAATCTAACTCAAATTATTTGGCTTATTATGCTGCTACTATCGATAGAACGATAATTATTATAATTATTACTCTTATTATTTTCAATCTAACTGAAATTATTAGGCATATTATGCTGCTACTATCGATAGAACAATAATTATTATATATATTACTCTTATTATGTTCAATCTAACTCAAGTTATTAGCCATATTATGCTGCTAGTATCGATAGAACGATAATTATTATACTTATTACTCATATTATTTTCAATCTAAATCATATTATTAGGCGTATTATGCTGCTACTATCGATAGAACGATAATTATTATACTTATTACTCTCAATATTTTCAATATAACTCAAATTATTAGGCATATTATGCTGCTACTATCGATAGAACAATAACTATTATATATATTACTCTTATTATTTTCAATCTAACTTAAATTGTTAGCCATAATATGCTGCTAGTATCGATAGAACGATAATTATTATACATATTACTCTTATTATGTTCAATCTAACTCAAATTATTAGCCATATTATGCTGCTATTTTCGATAGAACAATAATTATTATATATATTACTCTTATTATGTTCAATCTAACTCAAGTTATTAGCCATATTATGCTGCTAGTATCGATAGAACGATAATTATTAAACTTATTACTCTTATCGTTTTCAATCTAACTCAAATTTTTGGGCATATTATGCTGCTAGTATCGATAGAACGATAATTATTATACTTGTTACTCTTATTATTTTCAATCTAACGCAAATTATTAGCCATATTATGCTGCTAGTATCGATAGAACGATAATTATTAAACTTATTACTCTTATTATATTCAATCTAACTCAAATTATTAGCCATATTATGCTGCTATTATCGATAGAATGATAATTATTAATCTTTATACTCTTATAATTTTCAATCTAACTTAAATTGTTATCCATATTATGCTGCTAGTATCGATAGAACGATAATTACTATACTTATCACTCTTATTATTTTCAGTCTAACTAATATAGATAGAGCTATAATTATTATACTTATTACTCTTATTATTTTCAATCTAACGCAAATTATTAGCCATATTATGCTGCTAGTATCGATAGAACGATAATTATTAAACTTATTACTCTTATTATATTCAATCTAACTCAAATTATTAGCCATATTATGCTGCTATTATCGATAGAACGATAATTATTAATCTTTATACTCTTATAATTTTCAATCTAACTTAAATTGTTATGCATATTATGCTGCTAGTATCGATAGAACGATAATTATTATACTTGTTACTCTTATTATTTTCAATCTAACTCAAATTATTAGCCATATTATGCTGCTAGTATCGATAGAACGATAATTATTAAACTTATTACTCTTATTATTTTCAATCTAACTCAAATTATTTGGCTTTTTATGCTGCTATTATCGATAGAACGAAAATTATTGAACTTTTAACTCTTATAATTTTCAATCTAACTTAAATTGTTATCCATATTATGCTGCTAGCATCGATAGAGCGATAATTATTATACTTGTTGCTCTTATTATTTTCAATCTAACTCAAATTATTTGACTTATTATGCTGCTACTATCGATAGAACGATAATTATTATACTTGTTACTCTTATTATTTTCAATCTAACTCAAATTATTAGCCATATTATGCTGCTAGTATCGATAGAACGATAATTATTAAACTTATTACTCTTATTATTTTCAATCTAACTCAAATTATTTGGCTTTTTATGCTGCTATTATCGATAGAACGAAAATTATTAAACTTTTAACTCTTATAATTTTCAATCTAACTTAAATTGTTATCCATATTATGCTGCTAGCATCGATAGAGCGCTAATTATTATACTTGTTGCTCTTATTATTTTCAATCTAACTCAAATTATTTGACTTATTATGCTGCTACTATCGATAGAACGATAATTATTATACTTATTACTCTCAATATTTTCAATATAACTCAAATTATTAGGCATATTATGCTGCTACTATCGATAGAACAATAACTATTATATATATTACTCTTATTATTTTCAATCTAACTTAAATTGTTAGCCATAATATGCTGCTAGTATCGATAGAACGATAATTATTATACATATTACTCTTATTATGTTCAATCTAACTCAAATTATTAGCCATATTATGCTGCTACTTTCGATAGAACAATAATTATTATATATATTACTCTTATTATGTTCAATCTAACTCAAGTTATTAGCCATATTATGCTGCTAGTATCGATAGAACGATAATTATTAAACTTATTACTCTTATCGTTTTCAATCTAACTCAAATTTTTGGGCATATTATGCTGCTAGTATCGATAGAACGATAATTATTATACTTGTTACTCTTATTATTTTCAATCTAACGCAAATTATTAGCCATATTATGCTGCTAGTATCGATAGAACGATAATTATTAAACTTATTACTCTTATTATATTCAATCTAACTCAAATTATTAGCCATATTATGCTGCTATTATCGATAGAATGATAATTATTAATCTTTATACTCTTATAATTTTCAATCTAACTTAAATTGTTATCCATATTATGCTGCTAGTATCGATAGAACGATAATTATTATACTTATTACTCTTATTATTTTCAATCTAAGTAATATAATTAGCCACATTATGTTGCTAGTATCGATAGAACGATAATTATTATACTTATCACTCTTATTATTTTCAGTCTAACTAATATAGATAGAGCTATAATTATTATACTTATTACTCTTATTATTTTCAATCTAACTCAAATTATTAGGCATATTATGCTGCTACTATCGATAGAACGATAATTATTATACTTGTTACTCTTATTATTTTCAATCTAAGTAATATAATTAGCCACATTATGTTGCTAGTATCGATAGAACGATAATTATTATACTTATCACTCTTATTATTTTCAGTCTAACTAATATAGATAGAGCGATAATTATTATACTTATTACTCTTAATATTTTCAATCTAACTCAAATTATTAGGCATATTATGCTGCTGTTATCGATAGAACGATAATTTTATACATATTATTCTTATTCGGTTCAATCTAACTCAAAATATTAGCCATATTATGCTGCTAGTATCGATAGAACGATAATTATTATACTCGTTGCTCCTACTATTTTCAATCTAACTCAGATTATTTGGCTTATTACGCTGCTACTATCGATAGAACGATAATTATTATACTTATTACTCTTATTATTTTCAATCTAACTCAAATTATTAGGCATATTATGCTGCTAGTATCGACAGAACGATAATTATTATACTTGTTACTCTTATTATTTTCAATCTAACGCAAATTATTAGCCATATTATGCTGCTAGTATCGATAGAACGATAATTATTAAACTTATTACTCTTATTATATTCAATCTAACTCAAATTATTAGCCATATTATGCTGCTATTATCGATAGAACGATAATTATTAATCTTTATACTCTTATAATTTTCAATCTAACTTAAATTGTTATCCATATTATGCTGCTAGTATCGATAGAACGATAATTATTATACTTGTTGCTCCTACTATTTTCAATCTAACTCAGATTATTTGGCTTATTACGCTGCTACTATCGATAGAACGATAATTATTATACTTATTACTCTTATTATTTTCAATCTAACTCAAATTATTAGGCATATTATGCTGCTAGTATCGATAGAACGATAATTATTAAACTTATTACTCTTATTATATTCAATCTAACTCAAATTATTAGCCATATTATGCTGCTAGTATCGATAGAACGATAATTATTAAACTTATTACTCTTATTATTTTCATTCTAACTCAAATTATTAGCCATATTATGCTGCTATTATCGATAGAACGATAATTATTAAACTTTATACTCTTATAATTTACAATCTAACTTAAATTGTTATCCATATTATGCTGCTAGTATCGATAGAACGATAATTATTATACTTGTTGCTCCTACCATTTTCAATCTAACTCAAATTATTTGGCTTATTACGCTGCTACTATCGATAGAACGATAATTATTATACTTATTACTCTTATTATTTTCAATCTAAGTAATATAATTAGCCACATTATGTTGCTAGTATCGATAGAACGATAATTATTATACTTATCACTCTTATTATTTTCAGTCTAACTAATATAGATAGAGCTATAATTATTATACTTATTACTCTTATTATTTTCAATCTAACTCAAATTATTAGGCATATTATGCTGCTGTTATCGATAGAACGATAATTATTAAACTTTATACTCTTATAATTTACAATCTAACTTAAATTGTTATCCATATTATGCTGCTAGTATCGATAGAACGATAACTATTATACTTGTTGCTCTTATTATATTCAATCTAACTCAAATTATTCGGCTTATTATGCTGCTACTATCGATAGAACGATAATTATTATACTTAATACTCTTATTGTTTTCAATCTAACTCGAATTTTTAGCTATATTAAGCTGCTAGTATCGATAGAACAATATTTATTATACCTATTACTCTTATCACTTTTAATCTAACTTAAATTATTAGCCATATTATGCTGCTAGTATCGATAGAACGATAATTATTAAACTTATTACTCTTATTATTTGCAATCTAACTCAAATTATTAGCCATATTATGCTGCTATTATCGATAGAACGATAATTATTAAACTTTATACTCTTATAATTTACAATCTAACTTAAATTGTTATCCATATTATGCTGCTAGTATCGATAGAACGATAATTATTATACTTGTTGCTCCTACTATTTTCAATCTAACTCAAATTATTTGGCTTATTACGCTGTTACTATCGATAGAACGATAATTATTATACTTATTACTCTTATTATTTTCAATCTAAGTAATATAATTAGCCACATTATGTTGCTAGTATCGATAGAACGATAATTATTATACTTATTACTCTTAATATTTTCAACCCAACTCAAATTATTATGCATATTATGCTGCTACTATCGATAGAACAATAATTATTATATATATTACTCTTATTATGTTCAATCTAAGTCAAGTTATTAGCCATATTATGCTGCTAGTATCGATAGAACGATAATTATTAATCTTTATATGCTTATAATTTTCAATCTAACTTAAATTGTTATCCATACTATGCTGCTAGTATCGATAGAACGATAATTATCATACTTGTTGCTCCTACTATTTTCAATCTAACTCAAATTATTTGGCTTATTACGCTGCTACTATCGATAGAACGATAATTATTATACTTATTACTCTTATTATTTTCAATCTAAGTAATATAATTAGCCACATTATGTAGCTAGTATCGATAGAACGATAATTACTATACTTATCACACTTATTATTTTCAGTCTCACTAATATAGATAGAGCTATAATTATTATACTTATTACTCTTATTATTTTCAATCTAACTCAAATTATTAGGCATATTATGCTGCTGTTATCGATAGAACAATATTTATTATATATATTACACTTATTATTTTCAATCTAACTTAAATTGTTAGCCATATTATGCTGCTAGTATCGATAGAACGATAATTATTAAACTTATGACTCTTATCAGTTACAATCTAACTCAAATTATTAGCCATATTATGCTGCTACTATCGATAGAACGATAATTATTATGCTCATTACTCTTACTATTTTCAACCTAACTTAAGTTATTAGCAATATTATGCTGCTGTTATCGATAGAACGATAATTATTAGACATATTAGTGTTACTACTATCAATATAACTTAAATTACTAGCCATATTATGCTGCTAGTATCGATAGAACGATAATTATTATACTTATTACTCTTATTATTTTCAATCTAAGTAATATAATTAGCCACATTATGTTGCTAGTATCGATAGAACGATAATTATTATACTTATCACTCTTATTATTTTCAGTTTAACTAATATAGATAGAGCTATAGTTATTATACTTATTACTCTTATTATTTTCAATCTAACTCAAATTATTAGGCATATTATGCTGCTACTATCGATAGAACGATAATTATTATACTTGTTACTCTTATTATTTTCAATCTAACTCAAATTATTAGATATATTATGCTGCTAGTATCGACAGAACGATAATTATTATACTTGTTACTCTTATTATTTTCAATCTAAGTAATATAATTAGCCACATTATGTTGCTAGTATCGATAGAACGATAATTATTATACTTATCACTCTTATTATTTTCAGTCTAACTAATATAGATAGAGCGATAATTATTATACTTATTACTCTTATTATTTTCAATCTAACTCAAATTATTAGGCATATTATGGTGCTACTATCGATAGAACCATAACTATTATACTTGTTGCTCTTATTATATTCAATCTAACTCAAATTATTCGGCTTATTATGCTGCTACTATCGATAGAACGATAATTATTATACTTAATACTCTTATTGTTTTCAATCTAACTCGAATTTTTAGCTATATTATGCTGCTAGTATCGATAGAACAATATTTATTACACCTATTACTCTTATCACTTTTAATCTAACTTAAATTATTAGCCATATTATGCTGCTAGTATCGATAGAACGATAATTATTAAACTTATTACTCTTATTATTTTCAATCTAACTCAAATTATTAGCCATATTATGCTGCTATTATCGATAGAACGATAAGTATTAAACTTTATACTCTTATAATTTACAATCTAACTTAAATTGTTATCCATATTATGCTGCTAGTATCGATAGAACGATAATTATTATACTTGTTGCTCTTATTATTTTCAATCTAACTTAAATTGTTATCCATATTATGCTGCTAGTATCGATAGAACGATAATTATTATACTTGTTGCTCCTACTATTTTCAATCTAACTCAAATTATTTGGCTTATTACGCTGTTACTATCGATAGAACGATAATTATTATACTTATTACTCTTATTATTTTCAATCTAAGTAATATAATTAGCCACATTATGTAGCTAGTATGGATAGAACGATAATTATTATACTTATCACTCTTATTATTTTCAGTCTAACTAATATGGATAGAGCTATAATTATTATACTTATTACTCTTATTATTTTCAATCTAACTCAAATTATTAGCCATATTATGCTGCTATTATCGATAGCACGATAATTATTAAACTTTATACTCTTATAATTTACAATCTAACTTAAATTGTTATCCATATTATGCTGCTAGTATCGATAGAACGATAATTATTATACTTGTTGCTCTTATTATTTTCAATCGAACTTAAATTGTTATCCATATTATGCTGCTAGTATCGATAGAACGATAATTATTATACTTGTTGCTCCTACTATTTTCAATCTAACTCAAATTATTTGGCTTATTACGCTGTTACTATCGATAGAACGATAATTATTAATCTTATTACTCTTATTATTTTCAACCTAACTTAAGTTATTAGCAATATTATGCTGCTGTTATCGATAGAACGATAATTATTATACATATTACTCTTATTATGTTCAATCTAACTCAAATTTTTAGCCATATTATGCTGCTAGTATCGATAGAACGACAATTATTACACTTAATTACTCTTATTATTTTCAATCTAAGTAATATAATTAGCCACATTATGTTGCTAGAATCGATAGAACGATAATTATTATACTTATCACACTTATTATTTTCAGTCTCACTAATATAGATAGAGCTATAATTATTATACTTATTACTCTTATTATTTTCAATCTAACTCAAATTATTTGGCTTATTATGCTGCTACTATCGATAGAACGATAATTATTATACTTATTACTCTTAATATTTTCAATCCAACTCAAATTATTATGCATATTATGCTGCTACTATCGATAGAACAATAATTGTTATATATATTACTCTTATTATGTTCAATCTAACTCAAGTTATTAGCCATATTATGCTGCTAGTATCGATAGAACGATAATTATTAATCTTATTACTCTTATTATTTTCAACCTAACTTAAGTTATTAGCAATATTATGCTGCTGTTATCGATAGAACGATAATTATTATACATATTACTCTTATTATGTTCAATCTAACTCAAATTTTTAGCCATATTATGCTGCTAGTATCGATAGAACGATAATTATTACACTTAATTACTCTTATTATTTTCAGTCTAACTAATATAGATAGAGCTATAATTATTATACTTATTACTCTCATTATTTTCAATCTAACTCAAATTATTAGGCATATTATGCTGCTACTATCGATAGAACCATAACTATTATACTTGTTGCTCTTATTATATTCAATCTAACTCAAATTATTCGGCTTATTATGCTGCTACTATCGATAGAACGATAATTATTATACTTAATACTCTTATTGTTTTCAATCTAACTCGAATTTTTAGCTATATTATGCTGCTAGTATCGATAGAACAATATTTATTATACCTATTACTCTTATCACTTTTAATCTAACTTAAATTATTAGCCATATTATGCTGCTAGTATCGATAGAACGATAATTATTAAACTTATTACTCTTATTATTTTCAATCTAACTCAAATTATTAGCCATATTATGCTGCTATTATCGATAGAACGATAATTATTAAACTTTATACTCTTATAATTTACAATCTAACTTAAATTGTTATCCATATTATGCTGCTAGTATCGATAGAACGATAATTATTATACTTATTACTCTTATTATTTTCAATCTAAGTAATATAATTAGCCACATTATGTTGCTAGTATCGATAGAACGATAATTATTATACTTATCACTCTTATTATTTTCAGTCTAACTAATATAGATAGAGCGATAATTATTATACTTATTACTCTTATTATTTTCAATCTAACTCAAATTATTAGGCATATTATGGTGCTACTATCGATAGAACCATAACTATTATACTTGTTGCTCTTATTATATTCAATCTAACTCAAATTATTCGGCTTATTATGCTGCTACTATCGATAGAACGATAATTATTATACTTAATACTCTTATTGTTTTCAATCTAACTCGAATTTTTAGCTATATTATGCTGCTAGTATCGATAGAACAATATTTATTACA